>NC_086108.1:6636063-6936063 GCF_963921235.1 Mobula hypostoma | reverse complement strand
CTAGCCTAACCTCAGGACAATTTACAAAGACCAATTGATACATCTTTGGCCTATGGTGGAGGGGGTTGGAAACCAGGGCACCCAGAGGAAACCCACATGGTCATGGGGAGAACATACAAACTCCTTGCAGGCAGCAGAAATTGAACCCAGGTCATCTGTGCTGTAAAGTGTGCCACCCCCTACAACTGAAAGCCCTTGATAAAATGGACTGGGGGAGGACGTTTCCTGTGGTGGGGGAGTGTTGGACCAGAGGGCACTGCCTCAGAATAGAGGGGTGTCCATTTACGACGGAGATGAGGAGGAATTTCTTTAGCTAGAGAATGGTGAGTCTGGAATTTGTTGCCACAGGTGGCGACGGAGACAAGTCATTGGGTATATTTAAGGCAGAGGCTGATAGATTCTTGACTTGTCAGGGATACAGGGGAAGGCAGGAGATTGGGGCCGAGGGGGAAATGGAGCAGACCCGATGGGCCGAATGGCCTAATGTTGTTCCTGTATCTTATGGTCTAAGATGGAATGTAATAATTTTGCAAAAGTACACTCTAGGAACTCGGGTCAGAAACTAATTGTGGAGGAGCTCATTGATGTCATTATTCCGTTTACAGACCACAACTCTCTACCTCAAAAGCATCACTAAAATGTTGTCCCAAGCTGAACCAGGCAACTCTCTGGGAAAATTATCACCTCTGGGGTGATGCATAATAGTTGGAGAATATTTAGTTCAACTTTACAGCAGTTTATTGGGTTTGGGAATGGAGGATAGATTGGGGTTGGAAAACGAGGATTTCTCTTCTGCATCAAGTCATGCATATTAGTGTGTTTGGGTTGAATTCTGTTTTAGGCAAAATTACCCAACCAACTGCTCCAAGAGGACCACAAGCTTGTCGTTGGGTATGGAAGACTTGCGTGCCTCAATGACCCGGAGAGCTATGCTGGCTGGAGTCAGGGTTTTGTGCTTTGGCTCTTGGTAGGGTCACCCACGTCAAACAGGTCAAAGGGTTGAGGCCAGACTAAGCGTGGTCCACCAGTCTTCCAGGTTCTGACCGGTCAAACAAAACTGTGGCAGAAACAGCAATGAAGAATCCTTCTACATCTGAGTGTGACAGTATTCCTGAGTCTCCACCCGGGACTTGCATGACTGACAGACAATAGACAATAGGTGCAGGAGTAGGCCATTCAGCCCTTCGAGCCAGCACTGCCATTCCTGTGATCATGGCTGATCATCCACAATCAGTATCCAGTTCCTGCCTTATCCCCATAACCTTTGATTCCACTATCTTTAAGAGCTCTATCCATCTCTTTCTTGAAAGCATCCAGAGACTTGGCCTCCACAGCCTTCTGGGGCAGAGCATTCCATATATCCACCACTCTCTGGGTGAAAAAGTTTTTCCTCAACTCCGTTCTAAATGGCCTACCCCTTATTCTTAAACTGTGGCCTCTGGTTCTGGGCTCACCCATCAGCGGGAACATGCTTCCTGCCTGCAGCGTTTCCAATCCCTTAATAATCTTATATGTTTCAATAAGAATCCCTCTCAGCCTTCTAAATTCCAGAGTATACAAGCCCAGTCGCTCCAATCTTTCGACATATGACAGTCCTGCCATCCCGGGAATTAACCTTGTGAACCTACGCTGCACTCCCTCAATAGCAAGAATGCCCTTCCTCAAATTTGGAGACCAAAACTGCACACAGTACTCCAGGTGTGGTCTCACCAGGGCCCTGTACAACTGCAGAAGGACCTCTTTGCTCTTATACTCAATTCCCCTTGTTATGAAGGCCAGCATGCCATTAACTTTCTTCACTGCCTGCTGTACCTGCATGCTTACTTTCAGTGACTGATGTACAAGAACACCTAGATCTCATTGTACTTCCCCTTTTCCTAACTTGACTCCAGTTAGATAATAATCTGCCTTCCTGTTCTTACCACCAAAGTGGATAACCTCACATTTATCCACATTAAACTGCATCTGCCATGCATCTGCCCACTCACCCAGTCTGTCCGAGCAACTGACCGAAAACCGAGCAACTGACCGAAAACTGAGCAACTGACACGATGAAGGAAGCCCTGAACACTGCCAGAGATGGAGGACATTCACTGGTGCCCTAAACACCAGCGACGTAACGGGCAGCAGACCCAGCCACTGGGATGTTCAAGAATCAACCTCTCCAGCCCTGCCCGAGGAATAGCATAGAGACTATTGAATGAAGAGTGTGGCCTCCAGTCCCACTTGGATGGTGCCAGAGATACACGCAGTGGCCACTTTATTAGGTATATCTGTACACCTACTCGTTAATGCAAACAGTTAATCAGCCTAACATGTGGCAGCAGCTCAATGCATAAAAGCATGCAGACGTGGTCAAGAGGTTCAGTTGCTGTTCAGACCAAATATCAGAATGGGGAAGAAATGTGATCTAAGTGACTTTGACCGTGGAATGATTGTTGGTGCCAGACGGGGTGGTTTGAGTATCTTAGAAACTGCTGATCACCTGGGATTTTCACACACAACAGTCTCTAGAGATTGGTGTGAAAACAAAAAAAAAAAAATCCAGTGAGCAGTTCTGTGAGCAAAAACGCCTCGTTAATGAGAGAAGTCTGAGGAGAATGGGCAGACTGGTTCAAGCTGACAGGAAGTGACAGTGATCTGCAGAATATCTTGTGTGTATGTTAAAGGTTGAGATACTAGATGGGGTTAGTGGGTATCAGAGGGTAGTGGGTATCAGAGGGGGGTAGTGGGTATCAGAGGTGGGGTAGTGAGTATCAGACGTGGTTAGTGGGTATCAGGGGAGTTAGTGGGTATCAGGAGGGAGTTAGTGGGTATCAGAGGGGTGTTAGTGGGTATCAGGGGTAGTGGGTATCAGGAGGGGGTTAGTGGGTATCAGGAGGGGGTTAGTGGGTATCAGAGGGGTGTTAGTGGGTATCAGACGTGGTTAGTGGGTATCAGGAGTGAGTTAGTGGGTATCAGGAGAGGCGTTAGTGGGTATCAGACATGGGTAGTAGGTATCAGGAGGGGGTTAGTAGGTATCAGGAGTGAGTTAGTGGGTATCAGGAGAGAGTTAGTGGGTATCAGGAGGGGCGTTAGTGGGTATCAGACGTGGTTAGTAGGTATCAGGAGGGGGTTAGTGGGTATCAGAGGGGGTTAGTGGGTATCAGACATGGTTAGTGGGTATCAGGAGGGGGTTAGTGGGTATCAGAGGGGGTTAGTGGGTATCAGAGGGGTTAGTGGGTATCGAGGGTAGTGGGTATCAGGAGGGGGTTAGTGGGTATCAGAGGAGGGTAGTGGGTATCAGAGGGGGTTAGTGGGTATCAGAGGGGGGTAGTGGGTATCAGAGGGGGTTAGTAGATAGTGGTAGGTGTTGTAGTATCAAAGATGGAATCTATAGGTTTCCTCGTGAGCCAGAGGTAAATCTGTGGAGGCCAAGTCATTGGGTGTATTTAAAGCAGTGGTTAGTAGGTTCTTGATTGGTCAGAGTGTCAAAGGTTAAGGGGAGAAGGCAGGAGATTGTGGGTTGAGAGGGATAATGTATCATCCATGATGGGATGACAGAGAAGACTTGATGGGCCGAGTGGCCTAATTCTGCTCCTGTGTCTTATGGTGTCAAATGAGGGTTGTATGTACCAGATGGGGCTTGGGTTCAGGGTAGATCCTCCTGGGGATGGAGTAATGCAAGGCCAAAGTATCTAGGTATCAAACTTGCCACCAAGTGTGTTATTGCACAGTGCCAAGCTGGAGTGTGGAAGAGGACAGAGTTTTAAACTAGCTAAAGGCTTACAGGTAGCGGGGTAGAGATACATCTCTGCCAAAGGAGGTGTAAGGTGCTCCTTCCTTCCACTAGCCTGCAGGTCACCCTTGGGCAAGGTGTAGCACCTGCTTAGCCCCCATCAACTGATCAACTGCCCCCCCCCCCGATTCACCGGCAAAGTATTTTAGTACAGGTGATGTTATTGAAGGTGTTGGGTGGAGACATGTCTCTACCAAAGGAGGTGAAAGGCACTCCTTCCCTCCACTAGCCTGCATGTCACCCTTAGACAAGACGTAGCACCTGCCTAGCCCACACCTCCTCACCACCACCGATCAGGGAGCAGGTGGTGGATGGTCGTATGAGCAGCCGGTGCAGATCACAAGTCCTGGCTATGCGACCACTCACACCAGGCAGAAAATCTCTGAAGAGTATTGATAATGCCTGGGGTCACCCGCCTGGTAAAGGCACTGCCCAGAAGGTGGCAATGGCAAATCACTTCTGTGGAAAACCGTGTTGGAAACCACGGATTTTTAAAAAAATAATACCCCTTATAAGATTTGTACTTTTTAACAAACTCAGATTTTTCACAGTACGTGGTAGTTCATCCCCACTCACTGGCAGAAAGCGGTATAGCAGCTAAACTAAGTTTATCACCTTTCTCATTTTTCATTGGCTAAGTATTAACACATTACCCATATGATGTAATTGTTTTAATTTTGTAGCCTATTAGCTAGTTTATTCCAATCTAAGGAATTTCTTATCTACAAGTGATCTTTCAGAAGCACCATCTTGGATTTTTCCTATCTTTTGTCTTCGCATTCACCTCTCAGCACCATTTCCCAGCTCTTTATAGGTTTGTTTGTACTTGAAAATAAACTGAAATCTGGGAATTAAGACTATTCATCATTCCTGACTCCTGGGAGAACCCTAAGGGTCAGAAAATAAACAGAGATCCGACAACCATGATTGACAACATCATACAGCACATCGTAATTCATAATGAATTAATTCATATTTTACCCTGGGTGGAAGTGTAGACAGGATTAGATGTGCTGCCCCTCCCCCACCCAAAGTATAGCTACCCAGGCAAAGAGGGATCACAAGTGACTTTGGATAAGGTAGCATTGTTCAGCCAGGCTGTCCTAGTCCATAGATTGCAATAAATGTTGGGAAGTTTGGAAAGCAGTTGTGATGAACTGCCAAAAGTTGCCATTAGGTCATGAACACGAGGAATTCTGCAGATGCTGGAAATTCAAGCAACACACATAAAAGTTGCTGGTGAACGCAGCAGGCCAGGCAGCATCTCTAGGAAGAGGTACAGTCGACGTTTTGGGCCAAGACCCTTCGTCAGGACTAACTGAAGGAAGAGTTAGTAAGAGATTTGAAAGTGGGAGGGGGAGGAGGAGATCCAAAATGATAGGAGAAGACAGGAGGGGGAGGGATGGAGCCAAGAGCTGGCGAGTCTGAGTCAAAATGTGGTCGAAAAGTTGAAGAGCTGAAGAAATTACAGATGGGGAGCAGCGATAGGTCATGAGACTGGATAAATGTCATTTACTGGTTACAGGAAGGAAGATTTGACATGTTCTCGCCTGTTGCAACCCACACTGAAATCACCCAGTCTTTCTGCAGTGGTTCTGGTTTCTACAAATACACGACCAACCACCTTGTATGGTGAAATTTCTAAAACTGAAGAGGAAGCAAACGTCAGGGCGACCGGTGCTAATGTTACAAGGGCAGATAATGTCACCGAGTGCAGCCCAGAACCTTCCTGTGACATTTCTGCCTATATTTGGTGTGTGAAACTTTTAAAGCTAGTTTCTTCTTAATCATTCTGCTCCAAGAGTAGAATTTAACAGCCTGATGTTATCTGCGCAGATGAGGTTCATCGGCTGAGGCATTCTCCTGTTGACTTAAGCAATGAGCATTGCAGCTAACCAGGATGTTGGTAAAACAATTTGCTTCATAGTACGCAATCTTAGGGTTAGGCTTACACAATTACTAACAAGGCATGGCAGTGGCTGTATTTCATTAGGAGTTTGAGGAGATCTGGTTTGTCACCAAAGGCACTCACACATTTATACAGATGTACAGTGGAGAGCGTTCTGTCAGGTTTCATCATTGTCTGGTGTAGACAGGCCACTGCACAGGGTCAGAAAAAGCAGTAAAGTTACAAACTCAGTCAGCTCCCTCACAGGCACTGGCCTCGCCAGCATCCAGGACATCTTCAAAAGGTGATACATCAAAAAAAAGCAGCACCCGTCATTAGGACCCCCATCACCCAGGACATGCCCCCTTCTCACTGCTACGGTCAAGTAGGAGGTACACTCACTCAACGATTCAGGAACAGCTTTTACCTCCTCTCCCCACCCTGCCATCAGACTTCTGAACGGACATTGAATCCATTAACACTACCTCAGTATTTTTTCTTCTTTTTTTGCAAATTCAATTTTAAAATGTATGGTAGGAGTGTCGACAAAAATTGACACGAGTGTAATTACTTCTAATGTACTCTTTATTCACAAGCCAACAAATGGCAACTCTGTGTGTGTGTGTATCAGAGAAAAATGCCCTCAAAACGTACAACATAACATGTAAAATACATGGCGAACTTAACCCTTAACAGTCTGGGTGGGTGAATTGTGTCTAATGAAATTAAGGAATCCCTACTATATATATATATATATATAGTATATATATAGTGGTTGGGAGGGGGTGTGGAGATACATCTCTGTGAAAGGACGTTTAAGGGGCTCCTGCCCTCTGCCAGCCTGCACTTGCTTAGACCCCAGTCAGGGTCACATGGAAACATGGGATCAGGTGGTGGATGGTCGTATGAGCAGCTGACACATATCACACGTCCTGGTTATGCGACCACTGACACCAGGCAGACAATCTCTGAAGAGTATTGATAATGGCTGGGGTCACCCGTCTTGTCTTGTAAAGACACTGCCCAGAAGAAGACAATGACAAACCACTTCTGTAGAAAATTTCGCCAAGAACAATCATGTTCAAGACCACGATTACCCACGTCATATGACATGGCACAGAGTGAATGCATGAATAATATTCTTATTGCAATTTGTAGATTTTTATTATGAATTGCAATGTACTGCTGCCACAAAACAACAAGTTTCATGATGTCTGCCAGTTGTAGTAAACCTGATTCTGACGCTGGGACTTGGGCAATCCAGACTGGTGTGAGATTGCTGTTCACAGCTGGGCCTGCAGTTCTGGTGCCACCCACTGGAGGGCAGCAGAGCAGGCACTTTCCCCACATGGTGGTGGTGAGGCCCCGCAGATGATAAACCAAGGCTGGAGCAGCGGAAACTCTGCGGTTGCCCTGCAGCCACAGAGGAACGTAATTCAGCTGAAAATTGCAGCCGCTTCCTGTTCAACCTCTCATGGTCCCAGAACACATCCTACAGAGTCAGGAAAGCTCATCAGTGCCTCTGCTTTCTGAGGACGCTGAAGAGAGCTGAGCTTTGCACATCTATACCCATGTCGTTCTACAGATGGAAACTGCATTGTGGTGGACAGGAAGGGTCTACAACGATAGTCAAATCTGCCCAGTGCGTCACTCGCACCACCTACCCACCATCGAGGATGTGTATACAGAGAGATGCTGGCTGATCAACACCTCCACCACTACTTTTTTACTTCCTGTCAGTCACCTTACGTACAGCCTGGACATACAATCAATGCATATATGCTATCTTATGTACTTATAATTATGGTAACTAGAACTTGTAATTAGTACTGAAATATGCCTGTCCCACCGAACTTGTATCTGCCTACCTGGACTCCATTTTGTCACCCCTAGTTCAGTCCCTCCCCACCTACATCTGGGATACATCCCATGCCCTCCACCTCTTCAATAACTTCCAGTTCCCCGGTCCCAACCACTTCATTTTCACTATGGATGTCCAATCCCTATACACCTCCATTCCCCATCAAGAAGGCCTCAAAGCCCTCCACTACTTCCTGGATAATAGACCTCACCAGTTCCCCACCACCACTACCCTCTTTCGGTTGGCGGAACTGGTTCTCACACTTAATAATTTCTCTTTTGGCTCTTCCCACTTTCTTCAGACTAAGGGTGTAGCTATGGGCACTCTCATGGGCCCCAGCTATGCCTGCCTCTTCGTTGGTTATGTGGAACAGTCTGTGCTCCAAACCTATTCCGGTACTGCTCCCCAACTTTTCCTTTGGTACATTGACGACTACATTGGTGCTGCTTCCTGCACCCATGCTGAGCTCGTCAATTTCATCGACTTTACTTCTAACTTCCACCCAGCCCTCAAATTCACTTGGTCCATCTCGGACACTTCTCTCCCCTTTCTCGATCTCTCAGTCTCCATCTCTGGAGACAGACTGTCTACTGACATCTTCTACAAGCCCACTGATTCTCATAACTACCTCGACTATACCTCTTCCCACCCCACCACATGCAAAAATCCCATTCCCTTTTCCCAGTTCCTCCGTCTCCGCCGCATCTGCTCCCAGGATGAGGTTTTCCTTTCCAGGACATCTCAAATGTCCTCTTTCTTTAAAGATCGTGGTTTCTCTTCTTCCGTCATGAACAATGCCCTCACCCGCATCTCCTCCATTTCCCACACTTCGGCCCTCACCCCATCCTCCCGCAAACACAACAGGGACAGAGTTCCCCTTGTCCTCACCTACCACCCCACCAGCCTCTGGATCCAGCACATTATCCTCCGCAACTTCCACCACCTTCAACAGGACCCCACCCCTAAGCACATCTTTCCCTCTCCACCCCTCTCTGCCTTCCGCAGGGATCGGTCCCTCCACGACTCCCTTATCCGCACATCCATCCCCACAGATCTCCCACCCGGCACTTATCCCTGTAAGTGTAAGTGCTACACCTGTCCCTACACCTCCTCTCTTGCCACCATTCAGGGCCCCAAACAGTCCTTCCAGGTGAGGCAACACTTCACTTGTGAGTCTGTTGGGGTCATCTATTGCATCCGGTACTCCCGGTGTGGCCTCCTCTACATCGGTGAAACCCGACGCAGATTGGGGGACCGCTTCGTCGAGCACCTTCACTCCGTCCGCCACAACAGGCAGGATCTCCCGGTGGCCACCCACTTCAACTCTGCTTCCCATTCCCATTCAGATATATCCATACATGACCTCCTCTACTGCCATGATGAGGCTAAACTCAGGTTGGAGGAACAACACCTCATATACCATCTAGGTAGTCTCCAGCCCCTTGGTATGAACATAGAATTCTCCAAGTTCCGGTAATTCCCTCCCCCTCCCTTGCCCTATCCCTATGTCACTCTGCTCCCTCCCCCAGCTGCCTATCACCTCCCTCATGGTTCCGCCTCCTTCTACTACCCATTGTGTTTTCCCCTATTCCTTCTTCACCTTTCCTGCCTGTCACCTCCCTGCTTCCCCCTCCCCCAACCCCTTTATCTTTCCCCTTACTGGTTTTTCACCTGGAACCTACCAGCCTTCTCCTTCCCACCCTCCCCCCACCTTCTTTACAGGGCCTCTGCCCCTTCCCTCTACAGTCCTGACGAAGGGTTCCAGCCCGAAAAATTGACACATCATTTCCACGGATGCTGCCCGACCTGCTGAGTTCCTCCAGTGTGTTGTGAGCGTTGCACTGAAATATGCTGTTTGCTTCTGTGTTTTATATTCTGTTTTCACTTATTTTTGTTGCTGTTTGCACAATTCTTTTGCATGTGTGTGTTGTGGGGGGGGGGGAGAGTTGATGTTTTGTGCTTTTTGAACAGGTTGGTTCCAGGGTGTTTCTTTGTTTCATGGCTGTCTATGGGGGAAGACAAATCTCAGGGTTGTATACTGCATACATACTTCGATAAATAAATGTACTTTGAATCTTTGAATATTGTGTTTAAGTATTATTATTGTGTTCTTGATCTTATTGTGTTTTTTTTTTGTGCTGCGTCAGATCCAGAGGAACAATTATTTCATTCTCCTTTACCCTTGTGTACTGGAAATGACATTAAACAATCCTGAATCTTAAAATATATTGTTGAGACAAGCCAATCAGTTCTGAAACCATTAGCCCTGCCTATCCAAACTTGAGATTGGAACTCTCCTCTCCTATCAAATTCTTTCTTCCCCAGCCCTTGACCTTTCCCACCCACCTGGCTTCACCCATCACCTCCCAGCCAGCCTCCTTCCCCTCCCCCTCACCTTTTAATTTTGGCATTAAAGGGTGAGACTGAGAGAATAAATAAATAATGTCATTTATTAATGTTAATAAATAATAATATTAATAAACACACACACCTAGAGATAGGTGGATGGGAGAGAGGGAGGAAGGAAAGGGGCTTATTTCGATGCTGTTGTGCTGAGCATCGTGGTAGGCCATGTTGGTACCAGACTGTGTGGTGCACTTGTGGGCTGCCCCCAGCACATCCTTTGGTTGTGTTGGTTGTTATTAATGCAAATGTCACATTTCACTGTATCCTCCAATGTACACTTCATGGCCACTTTATTCGGTACAGGAGTGGGACTCGATGTGGTCTCCTGCTGCTGTAGTCCACCCACTTAAAGTTTTGACATGTTGTACGTTCAGAGATGCTCTTCTGCACACCGTGGTTGTAACACGTGGTTATTTGAGTTACTGTCACCTTCCTGTCAGCTTGAACAAGTCTGGCCATTCCCTACCAACCTCTCTCATTATCAAGGTGTTTTCACCCACAGTACTGTCGCTCAGTGGATGTTGCTTTGTTTCTGCGCACCATTCTCTGTAAACATACGGGCCGCCCCCAGCACATCCTTGGGTTGTGTTGGCTCTTAACTCAAACAACATATTTCCCTGTGTGTTTCAATAAACGTAAATAAATTCGAACCTGCATCAATCAGTATCAGCAACAGCCACGAATTGACTGTGGACTTCAGGAAGAGGAAGTTGGGTGAACACATAACAGACCTCATTAGAGGGGTCAGCAGTAGAAAAGGCAAGAGCTCCAAGTTCATAGATATCAATGTCTTGGAGAATCTGTACTGGGCCCAATACGTTGATGCAATCCTGAAGGAAGTAGGCCAGTAGCGCCACCTCATTAGGAGAGTCAGTAAGTCTAAACGCTCTTACAAATGTCTATAGACATACAACATCACAGCCTGATCTGGAAGCACCAATGCCTTTGAATGGAAAATCCTTCAAAAGGTCGTGGATTCGGCTCAGTACACCATGGGGAAAGCCATCCCAACCACTGAGCATATCCTGAATTGCTGAGTGTGTGTCTTCAGGCTCCTGTACCTCCTCCCTGATGGTAGCAGTGAGAAGAGGGCAGGTCCTGCCTGATGGGGGTCCTTAATGATGGTTGCCACCTTTTTGAGGCATCGCTCCTTGAAGATGACTTGGTTACTACGGAGGCCGGTGCCCGTGAAGGAGCTGACTGGGTTTACAACTCTCTGCAGCTTACTTCAATCCTGTGCAGTAGCCCCCACCACCCTTACACCGCCCCCAAACCAGATGGACTGGTAAAATCACTATTTTACCCAAAAAAAACAGTACTATGGACCAGATTCATCATTTTCACAACACAAGATAGTTTTTAAAAATGCAGATCTGACCTACTTGTGAACATTGGTAATCTAATAACTGGCTACATTAGGATTAACAACATTTTATAAAGTACTATGAACACCATTTAAAGGATATTTGGGTAGATACATTCAGAGAGGAAATTGATGTGACTGGAGGAATCTATAAGGGGGTGTCAGAGGTAAGTCATTGCACAGAGCAATGGGTGCATGGAATGCACTGCCAGGGCTGGGGCTACAGGCAGATATATTAGGGGCATTAGGTGAGTAGACAGGTAGTGCAGAGCACCCCTGTAGCCGTTCCCCTGGATACTGTTGGCGGGGACGACCGACCAGGTGTGAGCCACGGTGGCAGGGCCTCTGGCACTGAGTCTGACCCTGTGGTGCAGAAGGGTGGGACAGAGAAGAGGAGAGCTGTCGTCATTGGAGACTCTATAGTCAGGGGAGCAGACAGGAGATTTTGTGGACGTGAGAAGGACACCCGCATGGTTTGTTGCCTCCCGGGTGCCAGGGTCCGGGATGTCTCTGACTGGGTGCACGACATCGAGGTACGAGAGGGAAAGCAACCAGAAGTCGTGATACATGTTGGCACCAATGACATAGGCAGGAAGAGGGATGAGGTCCTGAAGTGTGAGTTTCGGGAACTAGGCAGAAGGCTGAAGAACAGGACCCCAAGGGTGGCGTTCTCAGGATTGCTGCCAGTGCTACGTGACAGTGATGGTAAGAATTGGAGGAGATGGCAGTTGAATGCGTGGCTGAGGAGTTGGTGCAGGGAGCAGAGTTTTAGATTTTTAGACCATTGGGATCTCTTCTGGGGAAGGTGGGACCTGTACAGATCGGATGGGTTGCATCTGAACTCGAGGGGGAGCAATATCCTTGCAGGTAGGTTTGCTAGCATGGTTCGGGAGGGTTTAAACTAATTTGCAAGGGGGATGGGACCCAGAGCGATAGAGCAGTGAAAGAAGTGCATGGAGTAAAGCCAGATCTAACATACAGAGAGGCTTTGAGGAAAGAGAAACAGAATAAAGGGTGTAAAGGTAGTAAGGTAGAAGGGCTAAAGCGCGTGTACTTCAATGTAAGAAGCATCAGGAACAAAGGTGATGAACTGAGAGCTTGGATACATACATGGAATTATGATGTAGTGGCCATTACAGAGACTTGGCTGGCACCAGGGCGGGAATGGATTCTCAATATTCCTCGATTTCAGTGCTTTAAAAGGGATAGAGAGGGGGGAAGGGGAGGAGGGGTGGCCACTACAGAAAGAGTGGGTAATGTAGCAGGATTTTGAGTCAGTATGGGTGGAAGTCAGGAACAGGAAGGGAGCAGTTACTCTATTGGGAGTATTCTATAGGCCCCCTGGTAGCAGCAGAGATACTGAGGAGCAGATTGGGATGCAGATTTTGGAAAGGCGCAAAAATAACAGTGTTGGTATCATGGGTGACTTTAACTTCCTTAATATTGATTGGCACCTGATCAGTTCCAATGGTTTAGACGGGGCAGAGTTTGTTAAGTGTGTCCAGGACGGATTCCTGTCACAATATGTTGACAGGCCAACTAGGGGGAATACCATACTAGATCTAGTATTAGGTAACGAACCGGGTCAGGTCACAGAACTCTCAGTGGGTGAGCATCTGGGGGACAGTGACCACTGCTCCCTGCCCTTTAGCATTATCATGGAAAAGGATAGAATCAGAGAGGACAGGAAAATTTTTAATTGTGGATGGGCAAATTATGAGGCTATAAGGCTAGAACTTGCGGGTGTGAATTGGGATGATGTTTTTGCAGGGAAATGTACTATGGACATGTGGTCGATGTTTCGAGATCTCTTGCAGGATGTTAGGGATAAATTTGTCCCGGTGAGGAAGATAAAGAATGGTAGGGTGAAGGAACCATGGGTGACAAGTGAGGTGGAAAATCTAGTCAGGTGGACGAAGGCAGCATACATGAGGTTTAGGAAGCAAGGATCAGATGGGTCTATTGAGGAATATAGGGTAGCAGGAAAGGAGCTTAAGAAGAACCAAAGAACCATAGAAACTACAGCACAGAAACAGGCCCTTTGGCCCTTCTTGGCTGTGCCAAACCATTTTCTGCCGAGTCCCACTGACCTGCACACGGACCATATCCCTCCATACACCTCCCATCCATGTACCTGTCCAATTTATTCTTAAATGTTAAAAAAGAACATGCATTTACCACCTCGTCTGGCAGCTCATTCCAAACTCCCACCACTCTCTGTGTGAAGAAACCCCCCCTAATGTTCCCTTTAAACTTTTCCCCCCTCACCCTTAACCCATGTCCTCTGGTTTTTTTCTCCCCTTGCCTCAGTGGAAAAAGCCTGCTTGCATTCACTCTATCTATACCCATCATAATTTTATATACCTCTATCAAATCTCCCCTCATTCTTCTCCAGGGAATAAAGTCCTAACCTATTCAACCTTCCTCTGTAACTGAGTTTCTCAAGTCCTGGCAACATCCTTGTAAACCTTCTCTGCGCTCTTTCAACCTTATTTATATCCTTCCTGTAATCTGGTGACCAAAACTGAACACAATACTCCAGATTCGGCCTCACCAATGCCTTACACAACCTCATCATAACATTACAGCTCTTATACTCAATACTTCGATTAATAAAGGCCAATGTACCAAAAGCTGTCTTTACGACCCTATCTACCTGTGACGACCCTTTTAGGGAATTTTGTATCTGTATTCCCAGATCCCTCTGTTCCACTGCACTCCTCAGTGCCTTACCATTAACCCTGTATGTTCTACGTTGGTTTGTCCTTCCAACGTGCAATACCTCACACTTGTCAGTATTAAACTCCATCTGCCATTTTTCAGCCCATTTTTCCAGCTGGTCCAAGTCCCTCTGCAGGCTCTGAAAACCTTCCTCACTGTCTACTACACCTCCAATCTTTGTATCATCAGCAAACTTGCTGATCCAATTTACCACATTATCATCCAGATCATTGATATAGATGACAAATAACAATGGACCCAGCACTGATCCCTGTGGCACACCACACCACTAGTCACAGGCCTCCACTCAGAGAAGCAATTCTCTACCACCACTCTCTGGCTTCTTCCATCGAGCCAATGTCTAATCCAATTTACCACCTCTCCATGTATACCTAACGACTGAATTTTCCTAACTAACCTCCCATGCGGGACCTTGTCAAAGGCCTTACTGAAGTCCATGTAGACAATATCCACTGCCTTCCCTTCATCCACTTTCCTGGTAACCTCCTCGAAAAACTCCAACAGATTGGTCAAACATGACCTACCACGCACAAAGCCATGTTGACTCTCCCTAATAAGCCCGTCTATCCAAATGCTTGTAGATTCTGTCTCTTAGTACTCCCTCCAATAACTTACCTACTACTGACGTTAAACTCACTGGCCTATAATTTCCCGGATTATTTTTCGATCCTTTTTTAAACAACGGAACAACATGAGCCACTCTCCAATCCTCCGGCACTTCACCCGTAGACAGCGACATTTTAAATATTTCTGCCAGGGCCCCCCGCAATTTCAACACTAGTCTCCTTCAAGGTCCGAGGGAACACTCTGTCAGGTCCCGGGGATTTATCCACTTTAATTTTCCTCAAGACAGCAAGCACCTCCTCCTTTTCAATCTGTACAGTTTCCATGGTCTCACTACTTGATTCCCTCAATTCCATAGATTTCATGCCAGCTTCCTTAGTAAATACAGACGCAAAAAACCTATTTAAGATCTCCCCCATTTCCTTTGGTTCGGCACAAAGCCGACCACTCTGATCTTCAAGAGACCAATTTTATCCCTTACAATCCTTTTGCTCTTAATATACTTGTAAAAGCTCTTTGGATTATCCTTCACTTTGACTGCCAAGGCAACCTCATGTCTTCTTTTTGCCCTCCTGATTTCTTTCTTAAGTATTTTCTTGCACTTCTTATACTCCTCAAGCACCTGATTTACCCCCTGTTTCCTATACATTTCATACAACTCCCTCTTCTTCTTTATCAGAGTTGCAATATCCCTTGAGAACCAAGGTTCCTTATTCCTATTCAATTTGCCTTTAATCCTGACAGGAACATACAAACTCTGTACTCTCAAAATTTCCCCTTTGAAGGCTTCCCACCTACCGATCACATCTTTGCCAGAGAACAACCTGTTCCAATCCACGCTTTTTAGATCCTTTCTCATTTCTTCAAATTTGGCCTTCTTCCAGTTCAGAACCTCAACCCTAGGACCAGATCTATCCTTGTCCATGATCAAATTGAAACTAATGGTGTAATGATCACTGGAACCAAAGTGCTCCCCTACACAGACTTCTGTCATTTGCCCTAATTCGTTTCCTAACAGGAGATCCAATATTGCATCCCCTCTAGTTGGTCCCTCTATATACTGATTTAGAAAACTTTCCTGAACACATTTTACAAACTCTAAACCATCTAGACCCCTAACAGTATGGGAGTCCCAATCAATGTATGGAAAATTAAAATCCCCTACCACCACAACTTTATGTTTCCTGCAGTTGCCTGCTATCTCTCTGCAGATTTGCTCTTCCAAGTCTCGTTGACTATTGGGTGGTCTGTAATACAATCCCACTAATGTGGCCATACCTTTCCTGTTTCTCAGCTCCACCCATAAGGACTCAGTAGACAAGCCCTCTAATCTGTCCTGCCTGAGCACTGCTGTAATATTTTCCCTAACAAGCAATGCTACTCCCCCACCTTTCATTCCTCTGCTTCGATCACATCTGAAACATCGGAACCCTGGAATATTAAGCTGCCAGTCCTGCCCCTCCTGAAGGGGCTGAGAAGAGCAAGAAAGGGGCATGAGAAGGCCTTGGCGAGTAGGGTAAAGGAAAACCCCGAGGCATTCTTCAATTAAGTGAAGAACAAAAGGATGACAGGAGTGAAGGTAGGACCGATGAGAGATAAATGTGGGAAGATGTGCCTGGAGGCTGTGGAAGTGAGCGAGGTCCTCAATGAATACTTTTCTTCGGTATTCACCAATGAGAGGGAACTTGATGACCGTGAGGACAATAACAGTGAGGTTGATGTTCTGGAGCATGTTGATATTAAGGGAGAGGAGGTGTTGAAGTTGTTAAAATACATTAGGATGGATAAGTCCCCGGGGCCTGACGGAATATTCCCCAGGCTGCTCCATGAGGCAAGGGAAGAGATTGCTGAGCATCTGGCTAGGATCTTTATGTCCTCGTTGTCCACGGGAATGGTACCGGAGGATTGGAGGGAGGCAAATGTTGTCCCCTTGTTCAAAAAGGTAGTAGGGACAGTCCGGGTAATTATAGACCAGTCAGCCTTACGTCTGTGGTGGGAAAGCTGTTGGAAAAAATTCTTAGAGAGAGGATCTATGGGCATTTAGAGAATCATGGTCTGATCAGGGACAGTCAGCATGGCTTTGTGAAGGGCAGATCGTGTCTAACAAGCCTGATAGAATTCTTTGAGGTGGTGTCCAGGCATATAGATGAAGGTAGTGCAGTGGATGTGATCTATATGCATTTTAGTAAGGCATAAGTTCCCCACAGTAGGGTTATTCAGAAAATCAGAAGGCAAGGGATCCAGGGAAGTTTGGCCAGGTGGATTCCGAATTTGCAGAAGGCAGAGGGTCGTGGTGGAGGGAGTACATTCGGATTGGAGGGTTGTAACTAGTGGCGTCCCCACAAGGATCAGTTCTGGGACCTCTACTTTTCGTGATTTTTATTAACGACCTGGATGTGGGGGTAGAAGTGTAGGTTGGCAAGTTTGCAGATGACACAAAGGTTGGTGGTGGTATGGGTAGTATAGAGGATTGTCGAAGATTGCAGAGAGACATTGATAGGATGCAGAAGTGGGCTGAGACGTGGCAAAGGGAATTCAACCCGGAGAAGTGTGAGGTACAACACACATTAAAGTTGCTGGTGAACGCAGCATCTGCAGAATTCCTAGTGTTTACAAAGTGTGAGGCGGTACACTTTGGAAGGACAAACTCCAAGGCAGAGTACAAAGCAAATGGCAGGATACTTGGTAGTGTGGAGGAGCAGAGGGATCTGGGGGTACATGTCCACAGATCACTGAAAGTTGCCTCACAGGTAGATAGGGAGCTTTTGGAGTGTTAGCTTTCATAAGTTGAGAGATAGAGTTTAAAAGTCGCGAGGTAATGATGCAGCTCTATAAAACTCTGGTTAGGCCACACTTGGAGTACTGTGTCCAGATCTGGTCGCCTCACTATAGGAAGTATGGGAAAGCATTGGAAAGGGTACAGAGGAGATTTACCAGGATGCTGCCTGGTTTAAAGAGTATGCATTATGATCAGAGATTAAGGGAGCTAGGGCTTTACTCTTTGGAGATAAGGAGGATGAGAGGAGACATGATAGAGGTATACAGCCATAATAGATAGAGTGGACAGCCAGCGCCTCTTCCCCAGGGCACCACTGCTCAATACAAGAGGACATGGCTTTAAGGTAAGGGGTGGGAAGTTCAAGGGGGATATTAGAGGAAGGTTTTTTACTCAGAGAGTGGTTGGTGCGTGGAATGCACTGCCTGAGTCAGTGGTGGAGGCAGATACACTAGTGAAATTTAAGAGACTACTGGACAGGTATATGGAGGAATTTAAGGTGGGGGGATTATGTGGGAGGCAGGGTTTGAGGGTCGGCATAACATTGTGGGCCGAAGGGCCTGTACTGTGCTGTACTATTCAAGAAACTTTTAGATAGGTTTCAGTCACACCAACACTAAACTCACCTCACAATCTATGAACTCACTTTCTCAAAATCATTTTTTAATTATTATTGTCATTTTGTTTTACTTTTTATATTTGCAGTGTCATTTTTTTTGTACACTGGTTGTTTGTCTTGGTTTACTTACTGCCTGTTACACTGCTGGCATTTAGAGCAGCAATGATGGTCCTTCTTCACTGCTGGTGTTCAGCACTTCCTTCATCACGTCAGCAGCTTCCTCCCAGTTTTCACTCGTCAGCTATGCAATTCCTGGGTGGAGACTCAGGAATACCATCCCACCCAGGCGTAGGATTCTTCATTGCTGTTTCCATAACAATTTTGTTTGACCAGTCAGGGTTGTTAGCTCTGAGTTGAACCCCTGAACCTGGAGGACTGCTCGACTACTCTTAGTCTGGCCTCTAGTCTTTGACCTGTTTTGCTTGGGTGATCCTACAAGAGCCAAAGCACAAAGCCCTGACTCCAGCCAACATAGCTCTTCGAGTAATTGAGGCACACAAGCCTTTAAACCCTATGACAAATTTGTGGTCCTCTTGGAGGTGTCTTGGTTTTTTCAAAATGAATATCCAACACTACTATCAAATTGGTTTGTGAGTAGTTTTTCATTGATTCTATCGTCTTTCTTTATATTTATGTGAACACCTGCAAGAAAATGTATCTCAGGGTAGTGTATGTGTGCTTTGAAAATAAATTTACCTGTACATTGAACTTTGAATTATAGGAAAATGGAGGGCAATGTGGGAGGGAACTGTTACATTGATCTCAGCGTAGGTTACAAAGACGGCACAACATCTAAGAAGGAATGTGCTGACATTGGAGAGGGTTCAAAGGTTCACGAGAAAGCTCTTCACACCGTCTGGACAGCATCATTCCCACAATCCTGATCGATAAGTTACAGAACCTGGGCCTCTGTACCTCCTTCTGCAACTGGATTCTTGACTTCCTAACCAGGAGACCACAATCAGTGCAGACTGGTGATAATATCTTCTCCCCTGAATATCAACACTGGTGCACCTCAGGGGTGTGTGCTTAGCCCACTGCTCTACTCTCTCTATACCCATGACTGTGTGGCTAGGCATAGCTCAAATACTGTCTATAAATTTGCTGATGATACAACCATTGTTGGTAGAATCTCAGATGGAGATCAGAGGGCGTACAGGAGTGAGGTATGTCAACTAGTTGAGTGATGTTCCAGCATCAACTTTACACTCAATGACAGTAAGACGAAAGAATTGATTGTGGACTTCAGAAAAGATAAGATGAGGGAACACAAAGCAATCTTCATAGAGGAATCAGAAATAGAGATCTTGACACCCAGGAATGTGAAATTGCTCACTCTCTGAGGATCTAACTTGATCCTAACATATTGACGTAGCTATAAAGAAGGCAAGGCAGTGTCTATATTTCATTAGGCATTTGAAGAGATTTGGTTTGTCAACTAAAATAGTCAAACTTCTGTGCATGTACCATGGAGAGCATTCTGACAGGCTGCATCACTGTCTCGTATAGGGGGTTGGGGGGAGGCACCTACTGCACAGGACCGAAAGAAGCTACAGGAAGTCATAACATTAGTCAGCTCCATCTTGGGTACTAGCCTTCATAGTACCCAAGACATCTTCAAGCCGCGGTGCCTCAGAAAGGTGATGTCCATTATTAAGGATTCCCCATCAGACAGAGAATGCCCTCTTCCCACTGCTACCATCAGGGAGGTGTTAAGGCACACACTCAGCGATTCAGGGACAGTTTCTTCCCCTCTGCCATCCAATTCCTAAATGGATATTGAACCCATAAATAATACATCACTTTTTAAAAGTATTTATATTTTTGGCACTCTTTTAACCTATTTAATATATATATATATATATATATATATATATATACACACACACTTACAGTAATCTATTCTTTCTATTTTATCACTGCTGCCAAGTCAAATTTCACAACACATGCCGCTGATAATAAACCAGATTCTGATTCCAGGATTGAAAAGATTGTCGTATGAGGAACGTTTGATGGCTCTGGGCCTGTACTCACTGGAATTCACAAAAACTGGGGGTGGAGGAGTCTCATTGAAACCTATCAAATGTTGAAAGGCAAACAACAGGAATTCTGCAGATGCTGGAAATTCAAGCAACACACATAGAAGTTGCTGGTGAACGCAGCAGGCCAGGCAGCATCTCTCGGAAGAGGTGCAGTCGACGTTTCAGGCCGAGACCCTTCGTCAGGACTAACTGAAGGAAGAGTGAGTAAGGGATTTTGAAGTTGGAGGGGGAGGGGGAGATCCAAAATGATAGGAGAAAACAGGAAGGGGAGGGATGGTGAAAGGCCTTGATACAGAGTGAATTCCTATGGTTGGAGAGTCCAAGACCAGAAGGCACAGCATCAGAATAGAGGGACGTTCACTTAGAACACAGATGAGGAACTTCTTTTGTCAGAGAGTGGTGAATCTGTGGAATTCATTGCCACAGGTGGCCAGGTTATTGGGTACATTTAAGCAGAGATTGATAGATTCTTGATTAGTTAGGGCAGGGAGGGATACAGGGAGAAGGCAGGAGATTGGGTCTGAGAGGGAAAATGGATCAGCCATTGTGGAATGGTGGAGCAGATTCGATGGGCCAAATGGTTGAATTCTATATCATATTGCCTAACGTCATGGGCCAAAGGGCCTGTGCTGCAATGTTCTTTGAAACGTGTAGAGCAATAATGGGACAAACACAGGAGAATGTGGCTAGTTTAGATGGGACACGGTGGTGGGCAAGGACTAGAGTCCTGAAGGGCCCGTCTCAATATCCTAAAAAGGGGAAGAGTTCCTGAAAACAGAATACAGGGAGTTGGGAAGGAAGCTGAGAAGCAGGACCCCAAGGGTAATGAGCTTAGGATTGCTGCCTGTGCCACACGACAGTGTGGATAGGAATAGAATGCGGTGGCAAATAAATGCATCTCTGAAGAATTCGAGCAGGGGGCAGGGATTCAGATTTTTCGATCATTAGGACCTCTTCTGCGTCAGGTGTGTCGTGTACAAAAGGGATGGGTTGCACTTGAATCCGAGAGAGACCAATATTATTGCAGGCAATACTAGAGCTGTTGGGAGTGGTTTAAACTAATATGGCAGGGGGATGGGAACCAGAATGAGCCAGCAGGTTTACAAGTAGATGATGGATTTAACATGAATGTAAGGAAGGACAAGCCAATGATTGGGGACAAATGCAGACAAAGCAAAGAGTTACATTGTACCACAGAGGCAAAATTTAAAAGGGTGAAGAATGCAGGACTGAACGTGTTCTATTTAAATGTGCGTGGCACTCAGAATAAGGTGGACAAACTCATGGCACAATTAGAGATTGGTCAGTATGATGTTGTGGGCATCACTGAGTCACGGTTGAAAGAAGGCCATAGTTGGGATCTACTTTGTATTGAAAGGACAGGCAGGAGGGCATAGGCAGTGGTGTGTCTCTGTTGGTAAGAGATGGAATTACATCTTTAGAAAAAGGTGACATAGGGTCAGAGAATTTTGGATCCTAGTGGGTGTGCAAGGATAAAAAAAACATTGTGGGAATCATATATAGGCCTCCAAATAGTAGCCAAGATGCAGGGTTGAGATTGCAATGGGAGCTGGAAAAGGCTTGTAATAAGGGTAATGTCACAATAGTAATGGGGAACTTCAATATGCACGGGGATTGGGAAAATCAGGTTGATGTTGGATTGCAATAGAGAGAATTTGTAGAATGCTTATAAGATGGCTTTTTAGAGCAGCTTGTGCTTGAGCCAACTAAGGGAAAGGCCATCTTAGATTGGGAGTTGTGTAATAACCCAGATCTTATTAGAGAGCTTAATGTAAAGGAACCTTTAGGAGACAGTGATCATAATATGATTGAATTCATACTGCAAGTTGAGAGGGAGAAGCATAAGTCACATGTATCAGTATTGCATGGAATAAAGGGAATTACAAAGGCATGAGAGAGGAGCTTACACAAGTGGATTGGTGGAGGATACTGGTGGGGATGACAACAGGGCAGAGATGGCTGAAGTTTCTGGGAATAGTTCACAAGGTGCAAGATAGATATGTCCCACAGAAGTTGTTCTTAAATGGCTGACAAGGGAAGTTAGGGACTGGATAAAAGCCAAGGAAATGCATACAAGGTAGCAAAAGTGAGTGGAAAGTTGGATGATTGGGAAGCTTTTAAAATCCAACAAAAGGCATCTGAAAAAAGCCATAAAAAGGGAAAAGATGAAATATGAGGGCAAACTAGCTAATAATATAAAGCAGAATACCAAAAGTCTTTTCAGTTATATAAAGATTAAAAGGGAGGTCAGAATTGATTTTGGACCACTGGAAAATGATGCTGGTGAGCTAGTAATGGGGGACAAAGAAATGGCAGATGAACTGAATAAGTACTTTGCATCAGTCTTCACTGTGGAAGATGCGTGCAGTGTGCCAAAGGTCTGTGAGCGATGATAAAATAACTCAAAAGTTAGCATGGTTTCTGTCAAGGGAGATCTTGCCTGACAAATCTGTTAAGAGTTCTTCAAGGAAGTAACAAGCAGGGTGGACAAAGAAGAGGTAATGAATGTCACTTACTTGGATTTTCAGAAGATATTTGATAAGTTGCCACACATGAAGCTGCTTAGCAAGTTAAAATCCTGTGGCATTACAGGAAAGATACTACCATGAACAGAGGAATGCCTGACAGGCAGGAGGCGGCAAGCAGGAATAAAAGGGCCCTTTTCTGGTTGACTACCAGTGATGAGTGGTGTTCCTCAGGGGTCAGTATTGGGACCGCTACTTTTCACATTGTATGTCAATGATTTGGATAACTGAAATGATGTATTTGTGGCAAAATTAGCGGATGATATGAAGATAGGTGGAGGGGCAGGTAGTGCTGAGGAAGTAATGCGGTTGCAGCTGGACCTGGACAAATTGGAAGAATGGGCAAAAAAGTGGCAGATGGAATACAGTGTTGGGAAATGTACGATAATGTAATTTGGTAGAAGGAACAATAGTGCAGACTATTATCTAAATGGAGAGAAGGTCCAAACATCAGAGGTGCAGAAGGAGTTGGGAGCCCTTGTGCAAGACTCCCAGGTGGTTAATTTACAGGTTGAGTCTGTGGTAAAGAAGGCAAGGAGCACCGAGGTGAAGTGTCGTCTCACCAGAACTCCAGCTGAACTATACCATGATGTCCTGGAATGTTACCATCACCATCTGTACGGGATTTGCAAGGTATCTGACCACAAGACCCTAAAAACGATTGCAAGGACTGCAAGAGGATTATCAGGGTCTCTTTCCCACCCATCAGGAGTGCTGCGTACACAGGGCCAAGAATCCCCCCCTATCCGTTCAACAATCTCCTTGACCCCTTACTGTCAAGCAAAGAGGTCCACTGTATTAGGACAAGGACTGTTAGCAGGGTTTCCCAATCTGGGGGTCCACAGGTCCCTTGCTTAATGGTATTGGTCCATGGCATTAAAAAAAAGTTTGGGAACTCCTGACTGTTAGGGTGGGAAACAGCTTCATCCCCCAAGCCATGAGGCTACCACACTTCCTATCGCCACCCAAGTCACATTTCTTGGCCAGTAGCATGAAATTGTTGACTTGTGTTGTAAATGCACCTTATGCTAAATATCAATCTTCTTGAATATATTTTATGATTTGTTAATTTAACTGTAGTAATATTATTTTGTGTGTTTGTGAATTATATGTACTGTGCTGTGCACGTTGGTCTGGAAGATTGCTTGGCAGTATACGTTTTTGCAGTTGAATAACAATAAACGTAGAGAGCATTCTAACAAGCTGTCTGGGATGAGGTGGGGAAGTGGCTACTGCACAGGATCAAAGTAAGCTGCAGAGAGTTGTAAACTCAGTCAGTTCCATCATGGGCACTAGTCTCCGTGGTATCCAGGACATCTTCAAGGAGCAATGCCTCAAAAAGGCGGTGTCTATCATTAAGGACACACATTACCCAGGACATGCCCTCTTCTCATTGTTACCATCCGCGAGGAGGAACAGGAGCCTGAAGACACACACTCAGCGATTCAGGAACAGCTTCTTCCCCTCTGCCATCTGATTTCTGAATGGACTTTGAACCCATGAACACCAACTCATCACTTTTTAAATTTCTATTTTTGCACTACATATTTTAATTTAACCACTATATACATTTTTTAAAAACTGTAATTGAGATTTTTCTATTTTTTTCTATATGTATTGCATTGTACTGCTGCCGCAAATTTAACAGATTTCACGATGAATACTAGTGATACTGAACTTGAACAGGCTCTGTATCACGAGAAAGAAAAGTGAATGCACTTTCAAAAAGTCCAAAATAACGAGTCTGGGAGCTTATTCTCAAAAATAGTGAAGATTTATTTCATCTACTAGGGCTAAGGTAGCAGAAACCCACTGAAAACACCTTTAGATCAAATATAGAAAGGCAGCCCTTGCTTACCAAGGCAAGCTGGCTAGAGGGGTATGAAATATTGACAAAACCTCTAATATTCCAGAAAATTCCATTTGTCCATTGAAATGTTTTCTTCAGAGAATGTTCCCTCTTTAAAAATTAAGCAGTAATTACAGTCCATGACAGTTTCAGATGATATATATATTGTATAGCAAATCCCCATATTAATCTAAACAGCAGAAGCCCCTCCATTACCACCAAAACCTGCAGATACACTCCGTCAAGGCCAGCCTATATATCACAGCGACAATAATTCAACGTCTCGGTCCCAGGAGCAAGGAGAATCAAAACTATTAAAAATAAAACCCACAAAAGCCCCCGCCCCCCACCCCCATTTCCCCGCCTCTCCCCACCCTCTCCCAGGACTTCTTCCTGCAAAAAAAAACAGTACCTTCACAGAAAAAGCCCAGCTTTGTATTTTTTTAATATTTAAAAAGGCAGTCATTCAAATTATAGATCACTGCAGTATATACACGAAGATTAAATATGGAGAGATAAATATTTTTCCTACCTCAAAAATAATAACCTAGTTTGCCTCTTGGTGGGGGAAACATTCTCTCCTGGTGCACAACTTTAATTCATTTTGGGGGTCAAGTTACAGATCACCACAGCCAGTCAGGGTTGCACTTTTAGCTTCCAGCATGGGGCTTCCTCCACAACTGCACTGAAAATGTCAGGACACAACTGAGACAGTCCCAGCTCATCTCCACACTAAATCACAGCACTTAACCACCCCCCCCAACCCATCAATCAACAACTGCACTGAAAATGTCAGGACACAACTGAGACAGTCCCAGCTCACCTCCACACTAAATCACAGCACTTAAACCTCCCTCCCCCACCCCCTGTCAATCAACAACTGACTCTTTTGTGATGTGCTTCTGGTAGGCATATCTCAAATTTCCATCCAAATTCATTCCTGGCCGTGCAATCTGCATGGCTGACTCTATTCATTGACAATAATTGCAATTTCTTGATTCAGGATTAAGCAGATTTGGTCAGAATTCTAGCAATTTTATATCCCTTTTATTTTATAATCAATTCATAATAATGATTCAGACTTCAGCTTAACATGATGCAGGGATTTCACTGGGTACAGGAGGAGGGTACTACAATATCATCATTTACTGCCTTACTCACTCTACCGTGGAAATATAACGTGGTAGCAGAGCACTCCAACTCCTACATCAATCTGTTCTACTTCCACAGTGCCTCTGCTGCTCTTTCTAAGCTCACTGTAGAACGGTAAGTGAAACCCAACGTTATTTTAATATCTTAATAAGCTAATCACAATAAATAGTGAGCAATTATACTGGAACGTAGGGCTCCGCTAGACCTCTCCCGTCCCGTGGTTTAGTTAGGAAGCCATCACAAAAATGGCCATATTACCTGTTTAATATCTACCATCAGCAAATTTATTCCACCCCCCCTAGAAAAAGGCCACATTTTCAGCACATGTCCAAATACTCTTGAAGCCTAGACTCAAGGGCAGTGTGGGCGATGCTGGAACACTGAATGACGGAGAAATCGCAAAAGAAAAATCAGATCAGTCTTGATTTTTCAGTAAAAACGTCGCCAGGCAACCCCCCCAAACCTCCTTTAAAGCATATACTGCACTGTAGAACTAAATACCTTAACTGATTTAAAAAAATTGCATTGTGCTCGTCAATAAATGGTGCGGGTTATTCTAGATATTGGTTGTCGAAGAGTATTGATTAAATACCTCTTCAATCACACCTTGATTTGGAGTGCTGGGGGTGGGGGAGGGAGGGAGGGAAGTGGGAAGTGAAAACAGGAGTACTAAATATTCAAAATACAAAAATATTTAGTTTTACAGTATCGAGTATGTGTTGGAAAAAATACAAAGGAGCCAGTTTCCTATGGAATTTTTAGAATTTAACATCAAAACCGCCAAATTCTCATGAGACAGATTCATATGTGGCACTTATGATTAATAGCTGACGTGCTCTGAATGGTGCAACCGTGCAGAATGTTCAGAGAAAATAAAAAGCTTCACTGTTCTGCACCCCAGTGTAGAAACGCAAAATGGAAGTTTGCATAGATTTAAGACTAACAAAGTAGTAAGATAAGACACATTATGGAATGTACAGTAAAGAGTTCCTTGGTAAGAATATACGTCAACTCCAAGCCGCCACTTTACCGCACTGCTGTGTGAAGGTGGTGGAGGAGAGAGTGCGCGCGCATGCTCTGGGGGAGTTTAAAAAAAAAGAGTGGGCTGGCTATGGAAAGAAAAGAAACTGTGATTGGATTACAGATCGCTTTCGCCGTACAGAGCTGTGGAGAAAGACATATAATCCAGAGCACCAGGCACTGCATCAGGTCCTCTGTACGGAGCCATCCGGGCAATACAGTATTCAGCTTGGTCCGGGGGTAGCTCCCGTCGTAGCTCCTCTGCTGTGATGTAGTTCTGGAAAAAAAAATTCACACAACTTGTCAGACCCCATCTATTACGTCCAATTCTACCCCTGCAAATCTAACTTCTCTCTTTTCATTGCTACCAACAGGAAGGAGGTACAGGGGCTTGAAGACACACACTCAATGATTCAGGAACAGCTTCTTCCCCTCCGCCATCGGATTCCTAAATGGACAACGAACCCATGTATACTACCTCACTATTTTTTGTTCTTTTTGTCCTAATCAAATTATTTATTTATATATATATTTCTTATACTAACTCACATTTTTATTACTATGTTAGCACTGTCCTGCTGCGACATAGCAAAAAGGTTGACAACATATGCCAGTGATTCTGATGCTATTGCCAGAGATGGGGAACCTTCATTGTTGCCCTAAACACCAGCAGCATAATGGGCAGTAAGTGGTTCTATTTCACATCTTCCCTCAACTTACTCCGTGACCTTTTTCTACTGGATAGGTAAGCAGTGAGCAAAACACCTTCCAGTATCAGCTGTAAGGTCGAGGTTCGATTCCCCTCACTGACCATAAGGAATCCGTACGTTCCCTGTGTCCGAACAGATGCTCCCACATTCCAAAGGTGTATGGATTCGGGTTAGTGAAGTGTGGGAATGCTGTGTCGGTGATGGAAGTGTGGCGACACTTGTTCCTGCCCCAAGTGGGCTGGCTGTTTACAGAAACAATGTGTATGCTTCGATGTACATTTGACAAATAAAGCTAATCTTTATCCCTTCTTCAGCAGGAGTCGGGAGATAAGGGACAGCACAAAAGCTAGCCCTTTGACGGGTCCATCACCACCAAGACACACTCAAGCATTGTCCATTTTTCTGTATTTGGGCCAGATCCCTGAATCAGGGGTTCCCAATATTTTTTATGCCATGGATCAATACCATTAAGCAAGGGGTCCATGGACCACAGGTTGGGAACCCCTGCTCTAAACCTCACCTATCCATTTACCTGTCCAAGGATGTTTTAAATCTTAGGACTGCTTCTATCATTTCCTCTCACAGCTTGTTCCACACATCCCCGACCCTCCGTATGAAGAAGTTGCCCATCGGGTACCTCTTACATATGCACGTTCCAGTAATAGACTCCTATACCCTGGGAGAAGCAGTCTATGTATTCATCCTTTCTTTTATGGTGAGATGCATCTTCTGAGCTGTCTCTCTCTGGTAACGTGGCACTCCCTCAGGAGAACCTTTGTCAGTTAGATACTTCATCTGAACTGTCTCTCTCTGTGCTGCAGCACTCCCTCATAACTACCTCTCAGATGTGAGATGCCTCTCTGGCATTGCTGTGCTCCTACAGGAAAACTTCTGACAGTGAGATACTTCTTCCCAACTGTCACTCGCTGGCAATGTGGCACTCTCTCAGGAGTATTCTGAAGATACATCTCTACCAAAGGAGGTGTAAAGCACTCCTTCTCTCTGCTAGTCTGTAGGTCACCCTTGGGCAAGGTGTAGCGCCCGCCTACCCACTCCCCCATCAGGGTCACGTGAAGCCATGGAAGCAGATGGCGGATGGTCGTATGAGCAGCCGGTGCAGATCACAAGTCCTGGTTATGTGACCACTGTCGCCAGGCAGACAGTCTCTGAGGAGTATTGATAATGGCTGGGGTCACCTGCCTTGTAAAGACACTGCTCAGAAGAAGGCCATGGCAAACCACTTCTGCAGAAAAATTTGCCAAGAACAATGATCATAGAAAGACCATGATTGCCCACAACATGATGACGACGAAGATTTTTTTCAATCTGCCAAGGTAGCGAGGCTGCAGAGGCATCAACAAAATGAACTGCTATTATTTGCCTACCACTGTAGCAGCACCTCCCAAACCTACAAGCTCTCCTACTGAGGACGGCACCGGAGACTTGGGAGCAACATCATCTCCAAGTCACACACCATCCCAGCTTGGAAACCGAGATCCTGCAAGTCCCTGTCTTTGGCAGGTCTGCAGTAGTTGAAACGGGTGGGTGGCACGGTAGTGTCACGGGTCAGCGCTCTGCCTTACAGGGCCAGGATACTTGCACAGTCTGTTGTCTTCTGCACTCTGGTGGAATACCCCACTTTGGTGGTCTTTTGTTGATCTCGTTATAGTTACTAATTTTATAGATTTACTGTGAATGCCCACAAGGAAAAGAATCTCAGGGTTGTATATGCTGACATATATGTACTTTGATAATAAATTTACTGTGAGGTTTGACTTTGATTCACGCCGATATCTGTAAGGAGTTTGTACTTGCTCCCTGTGACCACATGGTTTTCTCTGGGTGCTCCAGTTCCCTCCTACATTCCAAGGACATACGAGTTAGGGTTAGTCAGTTGTGGGCAACTGGAAACATGGTGACACTTGCGGGCTGCTCCCAGCACAATCCTTGTTGATCTGACTTGACGGAAGATGAAACATTTCACTGTATGTTTCCATGTATATGTGACAAACTATGCTCATCAGATCTACAGAAGTGGTTTGCCATTGCCTTCTTCTGGGCAGTGTCGTTACAAGACAGGTGGCCCCAGCCTTTATCAATACTCCTCACAGACTGTCTGCCTGGCGTCAGTGATCACATAACCAGGACTTGTGATATGCACAGGCGACCACCCACCACCTGCTCCCATTGCTGTGGTGACAATTCCACATCACAAAACCACAGAAAGCTTGTTTCTGTCCCTGCCTCCAGACAGAACTGAGCAAAAGCTTTTCTACAAGGTTCAGATAGTCATTTAATTGAACCAAACTAAACCTGTTGGGACAGTTGAAGACATCAAGCAACAACAATATTCAGGCCGGGAGCTGTCCTCCAAATCACCTTTAAATCAAAGGGATTTTTTAATATATATATAGCTTAACTTCAAAGATGGTATCTGGTCTCCAAAGCAACAGTTAATAAATCAGCACTTTTAGTACACTGATTAGAGACGGTGCGGCTGACAGCAGATCCCCACTTCACAAAAGATTAGCGTTTTACTTCAAAAACCCATTAGCCTGTTCAGCACTTTCAGCTCGTCTGTAAAGGCTTATGGATAATTTTAACCTTTGTCGTCTGGGTGCGAATTTCAAATGGATTAGTAATTCAACAGAAGAAAATGTGCCTTTCCAAACATGTTTCACTTTTAAAACAGATTATTCTACCTTGCAGCAAGTTCTCTTGGAACTTTTCAACTACAATCGTTTACCTTGTCGCCTGCCAAAATCTTGAAGGAGGCCATGACTTGTTCAGCTGTATCAGTGTCTGTTGTCTCCTGTGACATGAAGTCAATGAAGGCTTGGAATGATACTTCCTCGGTGTTGTTGGGGGCAACAACGCCCATTATGCGCGCAAACTCAGCTTCACCCTGGGGGAAAACAGCAGTGAAGTGAAACACAGAAAATGGAAGTAGGCCCCCAGGCCCTTCAATCCTACCCCATTTAATCTGATCACGACTGAAATAGGCTTGCCTCAACACTTCTGCTTTTTCTTCACGCCCCTCCATTCCTCAAATCTTTATCCACCTCCACTGAACACTAATTTCCACCACTCTCACAGGTGGAGAGTTCAAGACATTAACCGCCATCTGAAAGAAGGGATTTCAACATATCTCAGTTTTAAATGACCAGCCCCTATCAAGCATGTGCCCTTGTCTGAGATTCTCCCACTTGTAAAAAAAATCCCAATATCCACTCTGTCAAAGCCCTTAGGATCTGATGTTTGAATAAGATTAATCTCTCGGAGTTCAGGTGCAAACTATTTAGTTCTTTGCTAGGCCAACCCTCTCATCCCAGGACTCAAGCCTAGCGAATCTTCTTTGTACTAAAACAAGTGTGTGGCAAAAAAAAAGGCAAGAGGTAAATTGTAGAATTATTTCCTTGCCATCATGACATGGGAAACTAGGCAGGTCAAATTTAATGCACCAAGGGGCACACACAGCTGGCACTCATTTGGAACTTGCAACTGAGGGATCCAAGACTGCAGTTGACTTTGAATGGAAGCTATGCCAAGATTTTATGGAAAATAGGCAACTCTTGACTAGTCACTGCCACACTGAAATGAAAATAATATTCTATTTTCTACCCCCCAAATTTTTTGCCACTTTTTATCCAAATTTCTCAACATAATTTGCCCTTTGTTTGAGAATAGAGAGGTTGAATTCCATGAAAAATCAGTGCTGTCTATGGATTTACTTTTGTTCTGAATGCTGTTGCTTGCATGATTTGTTTCCCCCCCCCCCCCCCCGTGCATTGGGTGTTGCTCTTTTTCTAAACTGGGTTCTTCTGGGGTTCTTGCTTTATGGCTGCCTAGAGGCAATGAATCTCAAGGTCGTATAATTTATACATACTTTGATAATAAATGTACTTTTGAACCTGGGCGTGAAACAGAAACTGAAACTGAGCTTCCCCAATCCAATCTTGAGTATTCTTTGCCTTCTTGGCCCTTGTGGCTATGGGGATCAGGGGGTATGGAGGGAAGGCTGGTGCAGGGTTCTGAGTTGGATGATCAGCCATGATCATAATAAATGGCGGTGCAGGCTTGAAGGGCTGAATGGCCTACTCCTGCACCTATTTTCTATGTTTCTATGTTTCTTGTCATCAGGAAATCCATACTGAGCAGGTAGCTTTTCTCACCTCGCATTTCAAGTACAATTTTAGAGAGTAATTCTATTTGGGAATCGCACTATGATTCCAGCTTCACCTTACTTCTGAAAAATCTTTATAGATTGTCACCAAAGCAACCAGCCAATAGATTCATGTAACGGTCAGTGCCAAAACATGATATGAATGTCTGGAACCAAAATGACTACATTTCCAGAAATTAGAGAGGGATTCAGCTTATTTGATGCAGGCAAAGATGACCAAGAACTTGGGCAAAAAAAATGTAACTTCAAAATTATTCAGCAATTGAGAGAGGTTTGACAGTAAGATGTCTTGGATTAAATTTTTGCTGTATTTTCTGCTTCATTCAACCTCAAATTTCCTCTTATACCATCACTCATCTGCAGAGCAGAAACTGCATGTTTAAGTGAAGTGGAAGAAAATATCTGCACACTAAAACCAACTGCCTCGTTTTCAGTAGATCTCAAGAACAAAACCTGGGAATACTTTGAAAGATTAACCCAGTGTGAGATACTTTGGAATAACTCATCTGACCAGTTGAAGTTACAAATTACTGCCCAATCTGAAACCTACCTATGGATTGGGCACACAGAAATTTTACGGTGTGACTGAGAGTAGGACTACCTTTACAAGAGATTTACTGAACACAGGTCAAACGCCGGGTATTGCCGGCTGGAGATGTGAAGGAGGAACAGGAAGCGTACCAGACTGTAGCCCGTAGAGATAAGCAGAGCCCGGAAATCATCAGCGTCCATCAGCCCGGTTCGCTTCTACTCCAACAGGAGCGAGCAGGAGAAAAATACATGCACACAGAGGGCATGGTACCATGAACAAGGGTTTACATATTAGACGAGACAGGTACAGAACCAAATCCAGAGGAGGAGGAAAAGAAAACACAAATGTAAAAGAACAGGTGAGGGTAATTTAAAAAGGAATTCGGGGAAAGGCCAGGACACAGAATCCAGGAGAGAAGTGGAGGGAAAAAAAAACATAGTTAGCTATTGACGGACTCGTAATTCATTCAAATCATCTATACCTGCTGGTCATTTCCAACATCGTAGCCCAAGCTGATAAGGCAGGCTTTAAACTCTTCAGGTCCCAGTTTCCCGCTATGGTCCTATACGAGATCACGGTGCAGACCAGAGCATGCAGGTATGCAGGTGACATGACGTGTGCACACACAGTGGGTGGGGGGGGGGTAAATCGGAGGTAGGGAGGAATGGAGGGGGAAAACAAGGGGAAAAAGGAGGGCGGCATTTTGGTGCAGTTGGTGATTCGGCACAGCATGCACCATGCACAAAACATGCAGATGGAGAGAAGGAAAATAAAACTGTTAGACAACAAACAATGGAAAACATTTAAATGAAAATCAAATTCCAAATGAAATCATGAATTTCAAACAAACCTCAGCTTTAAAACAGTACCAAACAATTATATCATGAGCAAGTCAGTAAACGTATCGCTCTCACTGAAGTTGTTACTTCTGTCACCTTTTCAGAAGTTAACTATCTCATTAAAAATCTCAAAAGTATTTTACACCCATTTAATAAGGATAATACCAATCTTGTCTTTGATCTGTTATTTCAAAATAAAATTAAAACCACATTTGGCAAATCAGTAAACAATCTAAAGTTGTACTTCTAGAATTATGAATGAGCGACATTAAATGGAACAAATGAATACCTAAAATTAAATTGGACCAAAATTTTAAGGTTAGAAAGCCTGAGGAATAATTGATTTTAACACTACTAATGTGACGGCTATAATTTGTGCTGTGCCCACGAGAGCAAGTATGACCTCAAGGGAATCGGTGAGGCAGAATTCTTTTAAACTGAGTGGCTCAGTTTTAAAATTCAGCTCACAGGATTCGAACAATGTATAGTAGTCCACCAGACGCTCAAATCATTCACTATCATTACCCCAAAGCCCTCAATTCCTCGATCTTTCAATCCACCTCCACCTTAAAATCTATCTAATGATCTGTTCTTCACCATCCTTGGATCCTTTGTGGTGATAGTGAGGTGGAGGGGGTGCAACAAATTTCCAAGGTTCATTACCTTCCCGAGGAGAAATTTTGTCCACCTCAGTTGACGAGGTGATGGACCTGCCAGGCCTGTTGGTAGGAGTAGATACATTGGGGATATTTAAGAAACTTAAATAAGCATATGGATGATCGAAAAATGCTGGGACATGTGGGACAGAAGGGTTAGATTGATGTTGGACTAGGTTAAAGGGTTAGAGCAATATTGTGGGCCAAAGAACCTGTACTGTTCTACATGTAGTTACACAGTATATTGCCATTGTAAACCATGTCCCCTTATTTGGGGCTCTCCCACTAGTGAAAACATCTCAACGTATTACCTGCCCAGTACCACAACCACCCCCCTCCCCATTAGGATCTTGTGTCACCCCTCATTCTTCAAAACTCGAAGAATTCAAACTGAAACTATCCAGAGCAGGGGTCCCCAAACCCTTGCTTAATGGCATTGACCCACGGCATTAAAAAAATGGCCGAGAATCCCTGGTCCAGCTTCTTTTTCGATAGGACAATCCTCTCATTCCAGGAATTAGCCTGATGAATCTACTTTGGACTCCAATACTACTGTAGATGCCATGCATGTGTTTTGTATCTGCAGTGTATTCTGTTGAGTGTTTATTATGGTAACCAGTCATGTGATTTGGGGCGGGCGGGTGGGCGGGGGCACTGTAAAAGCAAAGGGAATAAGTTACATATGCATGCTTTGTTCTGGGCAGTTTAATTTGGTTCTGGGGACCGCCGGGTGTCATGTCTTTTGTTGACCACTTAGTTACATCGCTTCAAGATTGTTTGTTTCACAAATTGCTAATAAAGGGTCAGTTCATTTTCTTCCACTTTGTGGGACATTATTATTGTATGATTGGAAGGCGTGTCATACAATGATAACAACTTGTGCTAGTTCACCAGCAGTGGCATTGGTTCATTTGATTGGCCACTAGTAAAGGGACCAAAACACTCAGTATTTCAGCTGTAGCTTCAATGACATCCTGTTAACCTTTTGTAACTCACACACTAGAACACTCAGATCCATCTGAACTTCACTTACTTCAGGTCACTTTCCATTTAAGACATCTGGTTTTTGATTTTCCTCATGAAACTACAGACTTTCCTGCATTAAACTTCAGTCGTTAGTTTTTTGGAACATCACCCAGCATCCATTCTGTTCTAGAATCACTGTGCCCTCATCACAATAACCCCTTCTGCTTCCTTTCACACTGTCAGCAAGCTTGGAAACTTTATATTTTGTTTTCTCCTCTAGGTCATTAATGCAAATAGTCATCAATTGAGGCCAAGGATACTCCTCTAGTTACATCCCTCCAGCCTGAAAGAACCCATCTATTCCTCCCTAGTGTGACAGACATTTTTCTGTCCATGCTGACACTTCCTTAGGAGTTTATGAACTTTCTGCATGACATCTAAAACTTTGACAAACTTCAATAGAGGTGCAACGGAGAATATATTGACTGACTGCATCACAGCCTGGTATGGAAACACCATTGCCCTTGAATGGAAAGTCCTACAAAAGGTAGTGGATACGGCTCAGTCCTTCAAGGGTAAAGCCCTCTGCTATTCCCACCATTGAGCATATCTACACAGAGCGCTGTTGCAGGAAAGCAGCAACCATCATTAGGGATCACCACCACCCAGGTCATGCTCTCTTCTTACTGCTGCCATCAGGTTCAGGGACAGTTACTACCCTTCAACCATCAGGCTCTTGAGCTACAATCTATGGACTCACTTTCAAGGAGTCGTCATCTCATGTTCTCAATATTATTTATCTATTCATTATTATGTCGAAGTTAGTGCAGTCTTTCATTGATTCTATTATGGTTATTATTCTATTGTAGATTTATTGAGTATATCCACAAAAAAAAAAGACGAATCTCAGGATTGTACATGGTGACATATATGTGCTTTGATAATAAATTTACTTTGAACTGCCTCCAGTAGGTTTGGGCTCTCAGGAGGCTAGCACGACATGCCACCTTCTCAAATGCCTTTCAAATATCTTTATCAATTCTCATTGCCACGTCCTCACAGAATTCAATCCAATTTATCAAACATGTTTTACCTTCCATAAAACTACTTTGACTATGTTTAATAATTTACAGCTTCCCCAAGTGATTAGTCATTTCCCTTTTGTTCTGACTCTAGCATCCTGCCAACAGATGTAAAACTCATTGCCCTGCCTTCCTGTCTTCCTCCCTTTCTGGGAGGAACCACCACTGACCATTTTCCTAACCTTCTGATGCTCTCCCAAAATTTGGAAAGTTTCGAAAAGTTTTCGACCAATGGGCCCACTATTTTTGTCGTCACCTTAAAAAAAAAATCCATCGGGTCCCAACAATTTGTCTGCCTTTAGCCCCATGGATTTCTCTGATACCTCATCCTTTGCAATTGGGATTTATTTATTTACGTTCGTAATTTCATCTTTTTTTTTACAAATTTCTTGAATTGAGCCTGCCTGTAACCTTCGGGATATTTCAAAGTTCAAAAGTTCAGTGTAAATTTTATTATCAGAGTACATATATGTCACCATATACTACCTTGAGATTCATTTTCCTGTGGGCATACTCAGCAAATCTATAGAACAGTAACTGTAACGAGATCAATGAAAGATCAACCAGAGTACAGAAGACAGCAAACTGCGCAAATGCAAATATAAATAAACAGCAGTAAGTAACAGGAACATCAGATAATGAGTTAAAGAGACCTAAAGTGAGCCCCTTTTGTTCGAGAGCTTCATGGTTCTAGGGTAGTAACTGTTCTTGATCCAGGTGCCCTCCATGGCAGAGTGATGCAAAAAAAAAATCATTGGTATGACACAACAGCCATTTCTTTATCAAGCAAGCAGTCTCATTCTCCAGATGTTTGCCTTAGCTGCTTTTTTATATAGCCACAGAAATTTCTGATATCACACACGAAGCTCTTTAAAATCAATTTTCACCCTTGTGAGCTGCTTCATCATTCATGCATGATGCAAAAACCTCCTAGTCACTTTGTATGTCCTCCTTTGCAATATAACATTACTCCCCACCTCCTTTGTTAACCAAACTAACCTCTACAATGTTTTAAAATCCTGCCAAACTTGCTTACAAATATATTGTTTCTTAAACCTGGAGAAAGGGAACAAGATTTACTTCTCTAAATCCAATAAGGGGACATGAAGAGAGTGAGAGCCTGTCAGTCTTTAAGACGGGAGGCTTGGAGAAGTGACGCAAAAGAGTTCAGTACTGGAGCAGAGAGTTGGTCTCTGCTCTCGTTGTTGCAGCAGGGAACGTCATCTCCCTTGTTAGAGAAACAGCCTGTCTGACATACCGAACTGCTGTAGTCTGATGGACTCTGGAGGGCTTGGTGCTTCTGCCGGTGCAGGTGGGGGTGGGGGTGGAAGTGGCAGCATTAATGCTTTTGTTGCTGCTTGTGCGAAGGGGAGGGGGCTTCGAGGTTTCAATCGTTCTGTGGTGTATCTTTGTTTTGTGGATGTCTGTGAGGACAAATTTCAGGTTGTATATTATATACATACTCTGATATTAAACGTACTTTGAAACTTTGAATATGGCATTGCAAAAATTTGATGTTGATTAAAACCAAAGGCATGCTGTTATGTTACCCACTTAATGCAAATAATGTGATATCCTCTGCCCACAGCTCTGCTTGGAATTTTCTAAATCTCATATGACCTATGCATTAAAATCACATTAATTGAATATTTAAATACGTCACTGGGACATTAAATCCGAGCAAAACTACAGTACTGTGCAAAACTCTTAGGGACATATATACAGCTAGGCTGGCTAGGACTTTGCACAGTACTGTATTTGTCATCGTGGAGCAGAGTGTATTTGTAAATCTGGCAGGAGCAAAGGATGTTGGGAATGGTGAGGGTGGAACACCATGGTGGGGGGGGGGTAGGGGGTGGCATGGGCACAGACACACCCAGCCCTGAGACACCAGGCAAGGTCACTTGATTCCAAACAATTGCTTTATTGATCATTATAGAATATCTCTCTGGTGCTTTCCGCGCCCTCCCCTCCCCCTTCCCCTTTTCCCAACCATGATTTCCCTCTCCCTGTCCCCTTCTCATTCTCAGTCCACAACTAAGACCCATATCAGAATTAGGTTTATCATTACTCACACAAGTTATAATTTTTTTGTGGCAGCAGTACAGTGCAATACATAAAATTACTACAGTACTGTACTTTAAACAAAGCTGCTCCAAGTTTAAGGCACTGCTGACATGCAGCTGCAGTCTCACTGCATGCCTGGTGGTAGTGGTCACTATCCCCAGCTTTAACAGTAACCTCAGCAGCAATGCAATACTAAATATACAACCCAAAAGCAATATTTTCTGCATTCTTCTCTGTTTTGTCACTAATTCCACATCTTGCAAAAACAAGGGCTTGGAAAACTGACAGGGTCCATAGTAACTCAATAACCACTGAACTTTCTGGCAAGATTTTTGGAATAATAATTACTGGGCAGGGAAACAAAAAAACATCTACTTTAAAGTTGCAGTTAACGTATTCACATAATTCATGTCTATTTGACATACTGAAAGGAAGTTGGTTAGAGGCCTTGTTCTTAATTTCTGACGCTGGTAATGTTGGAAACCACTGTTTTCTTTTTAATACCACTTTTTATAAGATATGTACTTTTTAACAAACTCATGTAATTTTCACACTCAGTTATTCTGCTTTCTGCCAGCTAAACTAACAGTTTATCACCTTTAATGCTGGAGGAAGTCAGCAGGTTGGCCATTCTGACGTGTCAGTCCACAGCTTTCTCTACTGCTGCAATGAGGCCACAGCCAGGTCGGAGGAGTAACAGCTTCTATTCCGTCTGGGTAGCCTCCAACATGATGGCATGAACATCGATTTCTCGAACTTCCAGTAATTGCCCACCACCTTCACTATTCCCCATTCCCATTTTTCCTTCTGTCACCTTACCTGCCATCGCCTTCCTCTCATGCTCCTCCACCTTCCCTTTCTTCCATGGTCTTCTACCCTCTCCTATCAGATTCACCCCCTCCCCCTGTTTCACCCATCACCTGCTACCCTGTACTTCTTTCACCCCACCCCAACTTCTTACTCTGACTTCTCCCCATACTTTCAAGTCCTGATGAAGGGTCTCAGACTGAAATACTCTATTCCATAGATGCCGCCTGACTTGCTCAGTTCCTCCAGCACTTTGTGTGCGTTTTTCTTAATTTCTTCTCCTGGTAATGCTGGAAACCACTACTTTTTTTTAAATATAAGATTTGTATTTTTTAACAAATTCGTGTATTTCTCACACTTACTGGCAGAAAGCCATAAAGCAGCTAAACTGACAGCTTCTCTCCTTTCTCATTTTTCCCTGGCTAAGTATTAGCACATCACCCACATGATGTGATTGTTTTAATTATGTAACCTGTTAGCTAATTCATTCCTATCCAAGGAATTTCCCTTCTCTCATCTATGAAAGTGATAAATTTTTTCAGAAGCACCATCTTCTTTCCTTTGTCTTACACCCTTTAGCATTAATTTCCCTCTTAGTATAATTTCTCAGCTCTTTATTTAGTTTGCTTTGTATTTGTTTGTATGTTTGTAGTCTAAAATAAATTGTAATCTTGGAATTAAGACTGTTCACCGTTTTTGACTCCCGAAGAACCCAAGGATCAGAAATTAAGCAGAGATCCAACATCAAGTTGACAGTAAAGGGGAAAAAATTAACATCCTCCTTGTCAATAAGAGTATACTGACCATTTTATGGTTTTAAACACAAGAGATTCTGCAGATACTGGAAATCCAAAGCAATGCACACAAAATTCTGGAGGATCTCAGCAAGCCAGGCAGCATCTATGGAGAAGAATGAACTGTCGATGTTACAGACTGAGATGTCGTCATCAGTAAATCAATCCTGATGAAGGATCTCAGCCTGAAACGTCAACTGTTTATTCCTCTCCAAAGATACTGCCTGACCTGCTAGGTTCCTGCAGAATTTTGTGTCAGGATTTTAAATCCTTCCCCCCCCCCTAAAAACAAGGCTTTTCATCAACAATTCTGGCAAGAGTCAAAAATCAGCAGTCAACAAACGTGCCCAGTTCTGCCAAGCTGTGTTGACACATTGTGACCAGTTTTATTTCTATGACAAGACAAAATGAATTTCTGAGAATCTGTTGTACACATTATGCATGAATGAAAAATTCTGGTCCTCTCTTTGGCCTTTGAACTAATTGAAATGGTCAGTCTTACTGAAATAAAAGCCAACCAATTGGAAGAATGGAGAACCTATCGTCCTCTTTTTGCCAAACAATCATGCAGTCTTGAATGAAGGAGATGCGAGGGGTGTGGGAAGAGGGGAAAATTAATGTTCCTATGGATCCAATTGTTTTTACTGCGTATTTTAAAATGTTAAGCTTTGTGAAACAAAATATTCAACTAATTAAACTACTTTCTTCTTCTGCAATTATTCAGAAGTATATAGCCAGAAGTAAAATGGTTATTAACGTAATACAGATGGTCAGGGAGAGCTTTAAGATTAGAGAACTGTAACAACTAGGGGAATGTGCAATGAAATCCCAAGTACAGAGTAGCAAAAGATCATAAGGCACAGGAGTAGAATTAGGCCATTCAGCCAAGCAAGTCTGCTCTAACATTCCATCATGGCTGATTTATTGTCCCTCTCAACCCCATTCTCCTGCCTTCTCCCTGTAATCTTTGACGCCCTTACCAATCAAGAACCTATCACCCACTGCTTTAAATATACCCAATGATTTGGCCTCCATAGCCATCAGTGGCCAAAAATTCCAGATTCAGCACCATCTGGCTGAAGAAATTCCTCATCTCTGTTCTAAAGGCATGTATCTCTATTCTGAGGCTGTATCCTCTGGTCCTAGAATTTCCCCACTATAGGAAACATCCTGTCCACATCCACTCTACCTAGGTTTTTCAATATTTGATAGGTTTTGATGAAATCCTCTTCCCCCATTCTTCTAAATTCCAGCAAGTATACACCCACAGCCACCAAACGCTCCCCTCATATGTTAATCCATATACAGCCAGTATACAGTAAACCCGATTAACCCATAACCATTATGCAACATACCAATTTAAGATGACATAAAATGCTTTAAAAATCAGACCATAACTAAAATTACAACACCAAACTGTTTCCCATTAAGCTATGTTCAACCTACAAAACTGCAGGTCGCGATAACGCTGTTTGTTAGCAAAGGATGCAAGAGTACAGCTTCATTTTCTCCACAGCTTACTCATTCTTCGCTGCTTTCAACGTTTGCTCCTATCCTGTACCATGCATATTGACCACAAGTAGACACCTGAAATTTAGTGCAAGTTTCCAAAACTAATTACAATAGCCTTCTGGAACACAGACTGCATTCTCATAGGGAGAATTACAGCCTTGTGGTGGGTGTTAAAATATTATCAGTACCAGGGAATGTAACTGCCCACTAGGCTTTAATTCCCTTCCTAGCCCGTCACCATCTCCACACCAACAATCCTCGACTTAGTTTCCTACTCATTAACTGCAAAATTACTTTTTCCTCCAATTATCATCACTCCTCAAATCTCTTCAATCTTTTTTTTCTCACCACTCACGTGGTCGTGATCCTCTTCATCCTCTCCCTCCAAGACACAAAAATAACGTGCAGTTAAACACTTTGAAACTTCCTCTGCAGGCCATTCCTCTCCTATAACTGAATCGGGTTTTCCACTGTTTGATTTCTAATAACTCCTGATCCTTAGGGTTCTTCTGGGAGTAAGGAATGATGAGTAGTCTTAATTTTATGATTTCAGTTTATTTTAGAGTGCAAACAAACTAAGCAAACTAAATAAACAGATAGGAACATAGAAAACCTACAGCACAATACAGGCAAACAAAGCTGTGCCGAACATGTCCTTACCTTAGAAATTACCCATAGGATTACCCATAGCTCTCTATTTTTCTAAGCTCCATGTACCTATCCAGGAGTCTCTTAAAAGACCCTATCGTATCCGCCTCCACCACCATTGCTGGCAGTCCATTACATGCATTCACCACTCTCTGCGTAAAAAACTTACCCCTAACATCTCCTCTGTACCTACTCCCAAGCACCTTAAATATGTGCCCTCTTGTGGCAACCATTTCAGCCCTGGGAAAAAGCCTCTGACTATCCACATGATCAATGCCTCTCACCATCTTATATAGTTCTATTAGGTCACCTCTCATCCTCCACCGCTCCAAGGAGAAAAGGCTGAGTTCACTCAATCTATTCTCATAAGACATGCTCCCCAATCCGGGCAACATACTTGTAAATCTCCTCTGCACCCTTTCTATGGTCTCCATGTCCTTCCTGTAGTGAGGTGACCAGAACTGAGCACAGTACTCCAAGTGGGGTCTGACCAGGGTCCTATATAGCTGCAACATTACCTCTTAGCTCCTAAACTCAATCCCACGGCTGATGAAGGCCAATGCACTGTATGCCTTCTGAACCACAGAATCAACCTGCACAGCAGCTTTGAGTATCCTGTGGACTCAGCCCCCAAGATCCCTCCGATCCCCCAAACTGCCAAGAGTCTTACCCTTTGTGTCATCAGCAAATTTACTAACCCATCCCTCCACTTCCTCATCCAGGTCATTTATAAAAATCATGACGAGCAGGGGTCCCAGAACAGATCCCTGAGGCACACCACTGGTCACCGAACTCCATGCAGAATATGACCCGTCTACAACCACTCTTTGTCTTCTGTGGGCCAGCCAGTTCTGGATCCACAAACTCCTTACTTTCTCAGTAAGCCTTGCATGGGCTACCTTATCAAATATCTTGCTAAAATCCATATACACTGCATCTACTGCTCTACCTTCATTAATGTCTTTAGTCACATCCTCAAAAAAATTCAATCAGGCTCGTAAGGCACGACCTGCCTTTGACAAAGCCATGCTGACTATTCCTAATCGTATTGCGCCTCTCCAAATGTTCATAAATCCTGCTTTTCAACTGTGAAACAACGCTGAAATGGCACTTCTGAAAAGTATATCACTTTTATAGATGAGAGAAATTCTTTAAAAGAGAGATAAATTAGTTACTAGGCTACAATTAAAACAATTACATCATGTGGGTAATGTGCTAATGAAAAATGAGAGAGGTGATAAACCGTTAGTTTAGCTGCTATACTGCTTTCTGCCAGTGAGTGTGAAAAATATTCGAATTTGTTAAACAGTACAACACTTATAAATGTTTCTTTTGGCAGGAGCGACTAGGACCAGAGGACACAGAATCAGAATAGAGGGGCATCCTTTTAGAACAGAGATGAGGAGGAATTTCTTTAGCCAGAGGGTGGTGAGTCTGTGGAACTTGCTGCCACAGGCAGCTGTGGAGGCCATCGCTGGATATATTTAAAATGGAGGTCAACAGGCTCTTGATTAGCCAGGGCATGAAGGGATAGAGAGAGAAGGCAGGAGATTGGGGCTGAGGGGAAAAATGGATCACCGTGATGAAATAGTAGAGATAACTAGGTGGGCTGAATGGCCTAATTCTGCTCCTGCATCTTATGGTCTTAAGTACTGATTGTAATATACTCTAGAAAGAATGAGCCAAACAGTGAGCTCTGCATTTTGGTAATCAATTAAAAACATATTTTTAATTCTAGTTGTTTTGCAGTCATTTATATCAAGACCAGATCAGTAAAAGCTTAGGCACACCATTTGTAGATGAGTCAATGATATAAATACATCTCCATTTGTCAGTGGTTACCAAACCGCATTAGCTCAGCTTTGTGACTACACAAACCGTTAAAATATGCAGCCAATACCAGCCCTAAAAGATTCCATGATTTTTATTGTTCTAATCATGTTTGGCTTTCTGATTCAGCTGAACAGAATGGGTTAAAAAATGTAGAGAACATTTTTAATATATATGAGCATCAGGAAGAGACCTTACAAAAACAAGTGTTGAGGCTAGTTAGAATGGTTTTCATAATCCAAGTTCCTGATACACAAGGCAAAAAAAAATTACACACCATAGTCACTAAAGGGCAGCTGGCTTCCAATAAAACTGTTACAGGAAAGAGGGAAAAAATGAGAAGCATTTTGGCTTGACTACCTCCTTTCTGCTTACTAATTCACTTCCCTCTTTTGATGGTGCTAGTGCTTGGGTGAATTACCTTACAAAGTGGCCAAGTATAAGCTTTGGAGAGCAGAAGCAACGGCTTTATGGTGACAGCAGTATTTCATTAGCAGGATACAAACAAATTATTGGAGAATGGTACAAAAGTGCCTCCTTTCTGTTACTTACTTCTGTTAACAATGGTCAAAACCTAGCACCTTTCTGTAGTGTACAACTAACACTGGGTCTCCTTCTCTCTCTCTCCAAGAGGATGTTTCCTATGGTAAGAGTCCAGGACCAGAGGACACAACTTCAGAATAGAGGAATGTCTCTTTGAACAGAGACGAGAAGAAATTCCTTTAGCCAGAGGGTGGTGAACCTGTGGAATTCATTGCCATAAATATCAGTGGAGGCCAATTCATTGCATATATTTGAGGCAGAGGTTGATAGGTTCTTGATTACTATGGGTGTCAAAGGTTACGGGGAGAAGGCAGAAGCATGATGTTGAGAGGGATAATAAATCAGCCATGATATCAGGACAGGATCAACTTGATGGGCCGAATTGATTAATTCTGCTGCTATGGTCTAATGGAATGCTTTTTAAATGTTAAAGAAATCACAACTAAAGTTTCAAAAGCACCAGGGATCCCCAAGCATAATGTCATGCCAGTGACTTAAGATGCATACGACAGCAAAGAACTAGTTAAGCCCACTCATTTATGTGCCAAGTTTAAAAAATATCTTGACAACCCAGTGAAGTCTAGTAATTTTTTCCCCTTTGGAACAAAGTAGCTTTTCAACAGCAAAACAAAATTGCTGATCTAGGTGGTAAGATGAAGAAATCCCTTCAATGTAACAGGCAAATCAGGCTAATATACAAAATACAGGCTTGTCAAGAGATGGCAATGCTGTTAATTATGTAAGATGATACAGAGAAGAGCTCCTGAAATTCAGTGGATAGAGATCAAAGATGATCTATACTTGAAACAAAAAAGACTGGTAGATGACTGAGTTTACAACTTTCTGCAGCTTATTTCAATCTTGTGCAGTAGCACCCCCCCCCCCCATACCAGATGGTGATGCAGCCAGTCAGAATGCTCTCCATGGTACATCTGTAGAAATTTACAAGTACTTTTGGTGACGTACCAAATTTCCTCAAACTCCTAATGAAATATAGCCACTGTTGTGCTTTCTTTGCAGCTGCATCGATATGTTGGGTCCAGGATAGATCCTCAGAGATACTGATACCCACAGGAACTTGAAATTGCTCACTCTCTACCCTTCTGATCCCTCTATGTGTGTTCTCTTGTCCTACCCTTCCTGAAGTCCACAATCAGTTCTTTGATCCTACTAATGTTGAGTGTAAGAGTTTCTAAATTAATATGGGTCAGAGGCTCCCAATTCGGATCCGTGGAGCCCTCACTTTGGTTGTGGTAGACTAGATTTTCTGGACTACTGGATGTGACTCGTACAATGTTGAAATGCTTGCTCCTACATGCAACACAGTGTTGTAATAGTGAACTCAGCACATTTACAGGCAGCAAGTTTCAGCTTGCAAGCTGAGCATACATTTCACCCTGTGGCACTCCTAACATGAACTACAAAGAAAATCAAGTTTACTGTCATTTAACTATACACATGTAAACTGTCAAATGAGACAATGTTTCTCCAGACCAGGATGTAAAATACTGACGTATACAGAACACAGAATAACTTAAGAACGAAAGTAAGGATAAAACCTACAGATAGGTTACACATAAATAAACAAAGTAAAGTGCATAAATTAAATATTGTAAGGCACAGAACAAATTAACCAGTGATACTTTGAATACGATGCGGCAGGAAATTCAGAAGCCTAATGGTCTGGGGGAAGAAACTGTTTCCCATCCTGAATGTTCTTGTCTTTATACATCGGAGACGCCTGCCTGATGGTAGAAAGTCAAAGAGGATGCTGGATGGACGTGGGATCCTTAATAATTCTAAGGGCCCAATGAACGCAGTGTTCCTGATAAATATCTCTGATAGATGGTACGACCGGCTCTGGTATTCTCACAGTCCTTTGTAGGGACTTCTGGTCTGATGCTCAGCTACTCACACACCAGATAGAGATACGACTAATCAAGTCGCTCGACTCCCTAAATTTCCGACCCCAACTGCGCACCCAGTCCACAGTCCAAACGCCAGCTCTAGCCACAAGGCTACCAACTTCCTCAATACATGACCATCTTCATTGGTTGGTGAATAATCAAGACTGAAATACATATTAATGAGTGCTCCAGATGGCATATCATTTGGATTTCTTAAGTGAATACCAATGCAATCAGCAGGAAGTGTGCCTTGCTCCTACTCAGCAAATACGTATATATTGAACTCCTGTCACATAAAATCTTTCTGATTCATAAACCACAAGATGATGAAAGCTAACAAATGCTTTTTTGAAGTGCTCTGAAGGCCACATATTCCAATTTCATTCAGAGTGACGACATTGGATACATAAAGAAACCTCCCCCACCTCCCAACCACAAAAAGAATTAAAACACCCATGCTTCAAATTCAGTTTTCTCCATTCAAAATTAAGTATTAATCATGTCTCCTACCCACTCGTATGCTGCAATGAGATTTCAGTGCACAACTGCTGTCAGCAGAATCTCAGGTGGAGACGAGGTGGTGTACAGGAGCGAGATAGCTCAGCTAGTTGAGCAGTGTCGCAACAAGCTTGCACTCAATGCTAATAAGACCATGGAATTGATTGTGGACTTCAAAAAATAGAAGTCAAGGGAACACACACCAGATCTTATCGAGGGATCGGCAGTAAGCAGTTTCAAATTCCTGGGTGTCAACTCTCTGAAGATCTATCCTTGGCCAATGTGTGAATGGAATTACAAAGAAGGCACGCCAGTGGCTATATTTCATTAGGAGTTTGAGGAGATTTTGGATGTCCCCAAGGACCAACAAATTTCTGCAATGTACTGTGGAGAGCATTCTAACTGGTTGTATCACCATCTGGTATGGAGGATGGTTCAGAAAAGACTGCAGAAGACTGCAAACTCAGCGGCATCTTCAAAGGTGAAGCCTCAAGGACTGTCACCACCAAAATATGCCCTCTTCTTACTGCTACCATCAGGGAGGTGATACAGGAGCCTGAAGACACACACTGTGTTTTAGGAACATCTTCCCCCCGACATCAGGTTCCTGAACAATGAACATTACCACACTAGTTTTGCTCTCTTTTTGCACTATTTTATATATATTTATTTTATTTTATGTATTGCACTATACTGTTGCTGCAAAACAATAAATATCATGACACACATCAGTGATAATATACCTAATTCTGATTCTGTACTGTGGAGAACTTCAATGCACCAAGTACGAGGTGCCTTGCAAAGTTGATCAGTTAATAGTATTAGCTCCCCACACAGGAGAAGTGGCTGCTATTCCTGCTGACCTGTAGAGCAGACTCAGCACGAAAACCCCTACCCTTGCAGTAACCTAAGCAAACAGCTGCCAGAAAGCCACACCCTTGTGACTGCAGCCTGGCACATTAAAAACACTGCATTCAATAGAAACTCCTCCACTTACACAGCAATTCGGATGCACTCAGCCAACCATTGCAGAATATAGATCAGAAAATTCTTTGAGACTCGGCACTGGATTATATACATTTAGACTCTTTAATCCTTTTGATCGCCATAACACATTAATAGGCAATTATTCTACCGGTGGGTTTTTATGTAACAAGTGGCCACATCCCCTCCCCAGCTCAAACCTACTCCATAACTCAGTAAATCAACTCCACTTTCCTATTTCCCCATAACATCCTCCTACAGCCCATAATCTATGGCAACCTTGCCTACGTTCAACATTAGTACAGAATTCTTGAGATTCCCAATCCCATAAATCCTCATCTCCACAGAGGTGGCCCATCAAGTCAACTCCAACATTTCATCATGGCTGATACATTCTCCTCTCAACCCCAAGTCTCCTGCCTTCTCCCCATAAGCCTTCATGCCCTGACTAAGCAACCTCTGCCTTAAATATACCCAAAGAGTTGGCCTCCACAGCCGTCTGTGGCAACAAATTCTGCAGATTCACCACTCTGGCTAAAGAAATTCCTCATCTCTGTTCTAAATGTACGACCCTCTATTCTGAGGCAGTGTCCTCAGGTCTTAGACTCCCTCACCACAGGGAACATTTTCTCTACATCCATTATATTGGGGCCTTTCAATATACAATAGGTTTCAATGAAGTCACCCCTCATTCTTCTGAATTCCAGTGAGTAGACACCCAGAGCCATCAAACGCTTCTCATATGACAAGCCTTTCAATCCTGGAATCATTTTCATGAACCTCCTTTGAAATCTCTCCAATGTCAGCAAATCCTTTCTTAAGTAAGGGGCACAAAACTGCTCACAATAAGCCTCAATATTACACGCTTTCTTTTATACATATATATTCTACACACTTGTGTTTTGCAGATATTCTATATGTGCTTGTTATCTTGTACATGGGGGACTGGGCCTCAAGCCGCAGTGTCGTGCTGGCTGGCGGGGGGTTGCATCAGGGCCGGTGCTCTCCGCTGGTTTGATGCGGCATGGTGTCAGGGCTGGAGTCAGAGCTGTCCCACCACTGTTCGATGGCACAAGCTTTGGACTCTTTCATTATGTGCATGTGATACTATTTGTGCTTGTGATTCTTTGCGCTGCATATGACTGTTGGTACTGTGTTTTTCGCCTTGACCCCAGAGTAAGAATGTTTGTTTGGCTGTATACATGGGCACTCGTGTGTAGTTGAATGACAATTAAAGTGGAATTGAAATGAAATTAAATTGATATTCTAGACCTCTTGAAATGAATGCTAACATCATACTTGCCACTGACTCAACCTGCAAATTAACCTTTCGGGAATCCTGCACGAGGACTCCCAAGCCCCTTTGCACCTCAGTTTTTAAAATTTTCTCTCCATTCATGTACGGTTGAATGACAATTAAAGTGGAATTGATTAGAATTAAATTAATTAAGCCTCAAGTACATCTCAGTGCATACAGCTTCAGCATGCTCTACATTGGAAGTGCAGGTGATACAAGGTAATCAAGCATTACAAAGTCTATTATAATCAAACTTTTTGCAATTCCATCACGTAACGTAGATCACACAGTGTCATAAGCAGCAAGCCACCTTTTATTTATTGTGGTACGCACAGGTGCAGTGATAAAACATACCTTGTCAAAGTGATTGAACGATGACCGAAATTCATTGAGTTGGTCCTGGCTGATGCCCTTCGCATCGCGGGTGAGGATCTGGTTTTCCACTTCATTAATAGTCCTGGCAATCGTTGTCAGCAGCTGTTCCCAGCCAACTCGGATGTGCTTTTTATATTGAAAACAAAGAGCAAGCCAAGGAATTAACATCTTCAATTTTGGCAGCAAGTAAATAAAGAAAAATTTCAGATCAAAACAGTACTCCATATTCTACTCAATATGGGCTTTCACTACTTACAGCCTTCCAGATCAAAGATGCACTTTGCCTTTGCTGCATTGAAAAAGCTAGCATTAGGCTCAAGGTGTAATCTATTATCCAATAACAATGCATAAAGCAGTGTTTAATCTAGAGCTATCAAATGGCGTAAATTTTCATCTGACACCCAAGTGTAAATATATGCACGTCTTTTGATTAGCATATGCATACTGCAGCGCTGTTCTCCAATTTTCCTTACGCAAAACATTAAACTACACATTGAATACTATGAAAGAGCAGCTCACTTGGGTATATTACAAACTCACAAGTTTAAGAACTGAATGCCAAACTAACTGAATTTAAAAACCATCTAACCATTACTAACTTGAATTCACGAACTGGCACAGGCAACCTTTGTTGCCTTAAGCACAAGAAAGACTATGCCCAAACCTGGAGAACGACAATTTCCAGTAGGACCGAAGCTACAGGTTTGATAAGACAGGAGACACCGTGCAGAACAGGCCTTCTGGCCTAACGAGCTGCAATACTCAGTAATCCACCTATTTAACCCTAGCCTATCACAGGACAACTTACAGTGACCAATTAACCTACTAACTGGTACAGAAACCTATCCATTCACGGGGAGAACATATAAACTCCTTACAGACGGTGCCTAAACTGAACTCTGAAATGCCCAGAGTTGTAATAGCATTGGGCTAACCGCTATGCTACTGTGGCACCCTAAGTTAAGAACACAAACTTTTCTTAAAAACAAATTGCAATTACAAAATGCTAGGAAGCTTGGCCATCTTCAGCACATCAGTAAGCTTCACCTGGATATAAAGGTATCCACTTCTAAGGGCCTTGCTTTAGAAATACAAGAGCAACAAGACACTCTAAATTAAAGGATGGAGAAAGTGCAGAGGGACTAGAGAAGCTAGTGGTGTTCCGTAGACCAAAGGAGACAATAATAACAGAATGAAAGTGTTCAAAATTGTGAAGGGCTTAGATCAGATAGTTTAAAAAGTTTGTATCAGACAGAAAAATACGGTTTAAACTGAAATTTAAGAAAATTAGAAAAATTGATGTTGCGGTGCTCGCCGAGCTTGGTAATGAGCTTGCAGATGTTTCATGGCCAGTTGAGATGACACCCTCGGCATGTGGTTGCTGGTGTTTCTTTCCGGGAGTGCTTGCATTTTATACAGCACCCTCCACAACTGCTCACTTAGAAAAAATACACAGGGGAGTTGGGGTGGGGAAAGATTACTAGGAAGAGGGAGAGGGAGAGGAGAAAATGTTACACTGGTTATCATTGGAATTCACTGCCCCAGTGTTGGTGGAAGTAGATTCAATAGTATTGCAAAAGGAATCAAACATGGATATGTTTAAGTATTGCCATGACTGGGTAGATCAAAGCACCAGCACAGGCATATTAATAGGTCAAATTACTACCTATGTGTATTTCAAACCGATACAATAACTTCCTCAATATTTTAGAAGGGCTCAAACAAATTGTTTAAAACACATTGCTGCTGTTGAAATGTGGCAACAGTGAATGTTCAATTAATTAACCTTGCTGTCAAATCTTCAGATTTTTGGTCCATAATCAGTGTTTATTCAGTCCAAGTGGAAAATCAAGAGAACTTTATTTTTGCGGTCTGTGCCAGGGTGTAGTGGTACCACACCCAGACTTCGGTGCGAGTGGCCCTGGGTTCAAACCCGGCCAGCTCCTTGCACGAGTTCCACCCATGCTGGGTTGAGGATTGAGCCAGCAACAGGCAACAAACAAAATGCTAAAGAAACTGCAAGGCTGAAGGAGAGGGGACGGACTTTATTTTTGCAAAGGGAAAATCCAAGGAAAGGCAGGTCAGCAGACTGACCTTCCTCTTGCGAGATAATAATTTGTCATGAAATGTGTATGATAACTCATAAAACAGTTTCATCAAAGGGAGTGGGAAGTAATGCTGGTGCCTATACCAAGCTCCAAAGATTCAGCACCCTGTACTGTGGGCACAGTTCATCACCATCTTTATTGTGTGACGTGGGCGATCGTGGTCTATGACCATGATTGTTCTTGGCAAATTCTACAGAAGTGGTTTGCCGCTGCGTTGTTTTGGGCAGTGTTTTTACAAGGCAGATGACCCCCAGCTACTAGCAATACTTTTCAGAGATTGCATGGTGTCAGTCATGGAATAACCAATGTGACAGCATTTTTTGGGGTTAGAACATGTGGCAAATAACTGCAGCCATGAATCTTCAGATCTGAGTATGATGTGTAGATTAAATCTAAAATGCAGCTCTGAACAATGGGTTCCTATAAGACTGTGAACCACAATAATTGGAAGACCAGACAATGCTGATTTAAATTCAATATTTGGGTCTCTGTAGTACTTCTCTCCAATGACTTCATTCACATGACAACAACCAGAAATTGTCATTATGCACCAGCTGCTCATAAAACCTTCCTCCACCTGCTCCCATGACTTCTCGTGACCCTGATTTGGGGGGGGCCACGCGCTAGCTAAGCAGGTGCTACACCTTGCCCAAGGGTGACCTGCAGGCTAGCGGAGAGAGGGAGCACCTTACACCTCCTTTGGTAGAGATGCATCTCCTCCCATGGTTACTGATTTTAAATGCAAGATGAACTCATCTGAAAATAAAGCATAATTATTACCTCCATGGTATAATTGGTATGCTTGTTGTCAAAGATGAGGGCCTCTTGAATGAGTTGATGGTCCTGCTCCAATCTGTCGATGTTGGGCTTATAATTGATGATACTGTTCTCATACTGCTTCAGTTGATTTAGCTGGTCCTCCAGTGTACCGTGCATTTCAATAGAGATCCGTCCAATCTCCTAATATAAATACACAAAATAACAGTCAACAACTCGTTTTCCACATCCAGGTGTTGCCCTGGTCTTGGACTGCATTGCTGAATATTTTCAGATTGCAAGTTGTGTAACCTTCCCCTTCACCTGGTCTCACCTATCACTTGTCAGCCTGTCCTACTTCCCCTCCCCACCACTTTCTTATTCTGGCTTCTGACTCCTTTATTTCCAGTCCTGATATAGGCTCTCGGTCCAAAATGTTGAATGCTTATTCGCCTCCATAGATGGTGGCACGAGTAACTTGTGTGTGGAAATCTTAACTTGACTGACTCCCATCATAATTCAAGCACAATGGATCTAATTCTTACTACAAGAAACTCTCTCAGACTAAGAGTAGTTCATCAGTCCTTCAGGTTCGGGAACCCTGACTGGTCAAACAAAACCGTTACGGAAACAGCAATGAAAAATCCTACATCTGAGTGCGACGGTATTCCTGAGTCTCCACCCAGTAGTGAAAACTGAGAGGAAGTTACTGACACATTGAAGGAAGCCCTGTACACCACCAGAGATGGAGGACCTTCATTGCTGCCTTAAACGCCAGTGGAGTAACAGACAGTAAATAGCTAACTGGAAATAGAATGATTTTTATTGAAGCAGAGAATATCCTCAAAACCAGTAATTCTGAATGCCAAAAGAATTTTACCAACCTGCATCTTAGTCTGAATCCAGGGACCAACAACATTGGCCTTATTTGCAAACTGCTCACGCAGGTTTTCATTAGATTGTTGCTTGTTAAACTCTGCTTGCAAAGCTTGATCTCGAGCTGGCACCAGCTGCTGAACCTGTAAATACAAACACAGTCAGTTTTGATAATATCAATAGCATATTCATTTGCCCACCCCACCAAAAATTTCTTCCCTCCACCAAACCTTCGCTCTACGGTGACTGTTTTCATGCCACTGCATCTTCTTTTGATAGTCTCAAGAAGCATTATAGACGATACGTATTCAGTTTTGACTTTACCCATGTCACCATAAATACCTCCACCTTCAAAGTTCATAGCGCGACACAGAAGCCTAATAGTTAGCTTTACTCTTTATAGTGCCAGTGATCAGAGCTCAATTTCCACTGCTGTCTCTAAGGAGTTTGTATGTTCCCTGTGACTGCGTGGGTTTTCTCTGGGTGTTCTGCTTTCCTTCCACATTCCAAAGACTACAGGTTAGGGTTAGCTGTGGGTATGCTCGGATGACATTGAAGGTATGGCAACACTTCCAAGCTGCCCCCAGCACACCCTTGGACAGGGTTGGTCGCTGACGCAAAGAATACATTAAACTGTATGTTTCGACATACAAGCGATTAATAAAGCTAAGGAGAATAAAGGGAAGGGGTGGCAGAGGTAAGTTAGTTAGTGTTGTGTTTTTTTTACACAGTGGTGATAGAGGCAGATACATTAGGTGCATTTAAGGTACTCTTAAGAGATATGCACTTCGATGATAGAAAAATGGAGCGCTATGTGTGAGGGAGGGTTTAGCTTCAGAGAACGTTAAACTTAGTTAGCTCCACCATGGGCACTAGCCTCAGTATCCAGGGCACCTTTAAGGACCAATGCCTCAAAAAGGCTTCGTCCATCATTAAGGGCCCCCATCAACTAGGTCATGTCTTGTTCTCATTGCTACCATCAGGAAGGAGGTACAGGAGGCTAAAGACACACACTTAACAATTCAGGAACAGCTTCTAATGTTCTGCCATCTGATTTCTGAATGGACATTGAACCCATGAACACTGCCTTACTACTTTTTTTATTTCTATTTTTGCACTAACTTAATTTAATATATTTATTAAACATATTAAATTAATATTAAATATATCAAATATATTTATATTTTTCCTCCCTTATTATTATGTATTGAATTGTACGCTGCCGCAAGGACAGCAATTTTCATGACATGTGTTGGTGTTATTAACCCTGAATCTGACAATAGAGTAGATTAAAAGGTTAGCACAGCACCATGGGCCGAAGAGCCTGTACTGTGCTGCAGTTCCATGTTAATCTTTTCTACTGTAATGGTACAATAGAACACCAAGTAGAACTACTGCCTCACATGTTCATGACTCGAGTTCAGTACTGATCTCTGGAGCTGTGTGAAGTCCACACATATTCTCCCTGACCACATGGGCTTCCTCTGGCTGTTCCCACATCCCAATTAACTTGGTTAAATGGTCACTATGGGGGGGAATATCAGGAAGAGCTGATGGAAATGTGAGAAAGAAACAAGTGGGAGAATCACGAGGCAGCAGAGACTTGATGAGTCAAATGGTCTCCTAGGAGCTGTAGAGCCAAACATCAAGTGCCCATTTAGAAGTGGCAGCATCACAGCTGGTAGAGCTGCACAAACAGCATCAGGGGCCTGGTTTCAATCCCGACCTCTGTGTGGAATTGTCATGTTCTCCCTGTAACAGTGTGGGTTTTCTTCAGGTGCTCCGATATCCTGCTGCATCCCAAAAAGGTGTGTGGAAAGGACGGTTAATTGGCCACCACAACTTGCTATTAATGCATGGTGACATGGCAGAACTTGAATGGAGGTTGATTTGAATACAAGGGAAACAAAATGGTGACTGGGATTACTTCACGAACCAGCGATGACTTCCTCCCGTATCATAGGAAATAATCTGAGTAACACCCACGTCTATGACATTAGTTTGAAAGATTGCTTGGAAAGTCATTTCAATGGTACAACTCCAATCAGAAACCAGTGATCTATATAGTATTTGAACCCAACTAAATATTTAATTGGACCCATCTGTTCTTGTGAAATCTGCCTACCAAAATAAAAGCAAACTTCACTTTATTTCCTTTGAGAAGACCACAACCTTGTTGCTGGGTTTGGAGGTTTGTGTGCCTCAATGAACCAAAGAGCTATGCTGGCTGGAGTTGGAGCCTTGTGGTTTGGCTCTTGGTAGGGTCACCCATGCCAAACAGGTCAAAGGGTAGAGGCTAGAGTAAGAGTGGTCCATCAGTCCTCCAGATTCGGAGGTTCAGTTCAAAGCTAACATCTCCGACTGGCCAAAATGTTACGGAAACAGCAAAGAAGAATTCTTCTACATCGGAGTGCGATAGTATTCCTGAGGCTCCACATGGGACTTGCATGACTGAGAGTAGTGAAAGCCAAAAGGAAGCTACTGACATGACGTAGGAAGCCCTGAACACTGTCAGAGATGCAGGACCTTCATTGCTGCCCTAAACACAGTGGTGTAATGGGCAGTATGCAAGTTATTTTATTTAGAGATACAGCACGGTAACAAGCCCTTCCTTCCCTGTCCCACAAGGCCACACCGCCTAATTACATCCATGTGACCCATATACTTCCGGTTTAAGATGACATTACTGAACATGCGACAGCAGCTTAATGCTGGTTTTCAAAGCAAGAAATTCAACTAAATACTTTATTAATAACCCTTTTATATGGAAAATTGTGGGACCAGAGGCAAGGGTTGAGTTGATTCAGCTCTGTGATGTTTTACTCCGCTCTCCTCAGCGCTGAGGCTGCTAGGCGCTTCATGTCTGTGAGCTTCGTGGCGATTTGCCCCACCATATGATAAACTGAAGCCGAGGCTATGGGCTTGCTGCTGGCTTCGTGTCTATGGCCTCAATTTAGTTTGGAATGCTGTCGTGTGCTTTTATTGTTTGCATGATTTGCGTTTTTCCCTGTCTATCTCTACAAGTTGGGCATTGGTCTTTGTTTTAAAATTGGATTCTTTCGTGTTTCTTGTTCTGTGGCTGCCTGTAAGCAGACAAATCTCAAGGTTGTATAGTTTATACATACTTTGATAGTAAATGTATTCTGAACTTTGACCAATTAACTTACTAAATTGTGCGTCTTTGGAATACGGGAGAAAACCCACACTGTTATGAGAACACACAGATTCCTTACAGACAGCAGCATGAAATGAACGCAGGTCACCAGTGCTGTATTAGCATTATGTCAGCTGCTGCACTACCATGTTTCCCCACTACTTCTCAACAGGTAGAGTAATGTTTAGAACATAATCACTTTTGGTAAGTGTATTTTAGATATTGACAACCTTTAGGAGTCCCTTACCTTATCCCACTTATCATTAATGTCCTGAGAGGTAATGGACGTATATGGATTTACTCCGGAGAGTTTAATATTGTAAGACTGAGCAATTTTCGTCATTTCATTCTGGATACCCAGAATTGCCTCTCGCTCCTTATCGGCATCTGGCAACGTTGCTTTGAATTGCTCGTGCGCCGCGATGAGACCCTGAAAAAATCAGAGAGAGAAAACTAATGAGAACACTTGGGTGTCAACATCACTGAACTGACTCAACATCACTTAGGAGTCTGCAGAGATTCAGCAGACATCAAAAAACTTTGACAAACTTCTATAGGCATGTACTGGAGAGTGTATTGACTGGCTGCATCACAGCCTGGTATGGAAACACCAATATCTTTGAATGGGGAATCCTACAAAAGGTAGTGGACTCAGCTCAATACATCACAGGTAAAGCCCTCCCAAACATTGAGCACATCTACATGAAACGCTGTTGTAGGAAAGCAGCATCTATCATCAAAGATCGCCACTATCCAGGCCATACTCCCTTCTCATCAGGTAGAAGGTACAAGAGCCTCAGGACTTACACCACCAGGTCAGGAACAATTAATACCCCTCTACCATCAGGCTCTCAAACAAAAGGGGTAACTACACTCAACTGTCCATCCACTGAGATGTTCTCACAACCAATGATCTCACTTTAAAGACCATCTCATTACCTCATGTTTTTGTTATTTATTGCTGTTTATCTATAGTTGCATTTGCACAGTTTGTTGTTTTCTGCACTCTGGTTGATCTTTCATTGATCTTGTTATGGTTACTGTTCTATAGATTTGTCGAGTATGCCTGCAGGAAAATGAATCTTAGGGTACATGGTGACATACACGTACTCTGATAAAAATTACTTTGAACTTTGATGCAGCTACAAAGAAGGCACAACAGCAGCTATGCTTCATTAGAAGTTTGAGGAGACTTGGTATGTCACCGAAGCAAATATCTACAGATATACTGTGCAGAGTATTCTAACTGGTTGCTTGACCGTCTGGTGGTACCGGGGGTGGGGGGCCACTACACATGATCGGGAAAATATGCAGGAAGTTGTAAACTCAGCCAGAAATATCACGGGCACTATCGTCCCCAGCACCAAGGACACTTTCAAAAGGCGATGCCTCAAAAAGGTGGCATTGATCATTAAGGACTCCCATCACCCTGGGGATTCCTCCTCCTCATTGCTACCATCAGGGTGGTGGTACAGGAGCCCAAAGACACACACACACACACTACATTTTAGGAACAGCTTCTTCCCTCGTCAGATTTCAGAATGGACAATGAACTCATGTACACTCCCTCAGTATTTTTGTACGGCTTCTTTTTGCACTACTTTATTCAATTTAATTTCCAGTGCTTTACTATGTATTACACTGCACCACAGCTGCAAAATAATAAAGTTCAAGACATATGCCAGTGATACCAGATCTGATTCTGACACAAGCCACTGTTTAAACTAAACCGTCGTTCTCACACGGCACGGTACCTGAATCTCTTCAGTAGTGTGGACAATAAACATATCTTGCAGGTCTTCCATTGCACCCTCCATCCAGTTGTTGAAAGGTGCAGCTCTTTTTGCATATTCCAGATATAATTGGTCAATTGTTTCCTGGAGCTTTTCAGTCCTCTGTTAAAACAAAGCAAACAAAAAAGTTACACAGGCAAAATGCTGGAGGAACTCAGCAGGCCGGGCAGCATCCATGGAAAAGAGTGAACAGTCAACGTTTCAGGCCGAGACCCTTCATCAGGACTCAGTGGAGAAAGATAGGAGTCAAGGTAAGAAGGTGGGGAGGGGAGGGGAGGAAGAAGTAAAGGGTGGTGGGTGATGGGGGAAGGGGAGTGGAGAAAGATAGGAGTCAAGGTAAGAAGGTGGGGAGGGGAGGGGAGGAAGAAGTAAAGGGTGGTGGGTGATGGGGGAAGGGGAGTGGAGAAAGATAGGAGTCAAGGTAAGAAGGTGGGGAGGGGAGGGGAGGAAGAAGTAAAGGGTGGTGGGTGATGGGGGAAGGGGTGAAGTAAAGAGCTGGGAAGTTGATTGGTGAGAGAGATAAAGGGCTGGAGAAGGGCGGAATCTGATTGGAGAGAAGAGAAAACCATGGAAGCAAGGGAAGGGAGAGGAGGGAGATGATGGGCAGGTAAGGAGATAAGATGAGAGAGGGAATGGTGAAAGTGCGGGGGGGGGCAGTTACGGGAAGTTCAAAAAAATCGACGTTCATGTCATCAGGTTAGAGGCTATACAAGGTGTTTATCCTCCAACCCGAGTGTGGCTTCATCATGGCACTAGAGGAAGCCGTGGGCTGACATGTCAGAATAACAATAGGAAGTAGAATTGAAATGGGTGGTCACTGAGTGATTCCATTTTCTCTGGGATCATTGCAGAGCCAGGACTCAAACACATCACAAGACTCTAATCACCTAAGTACTCATAATCAACAGAATGAAGGGTATCAAATAGGAAGAGTTTGGCTAAATCCTGCTGGAACTTGGAATTAGCGTTTTGCAGTGATATTGCTGCATCAGATAGAACTCGGCCATTACTGCCTGGTCCACGCGCAGTCAAGTAAAACACCTACAGAATCACAATTAAGCAACATAATGGATTTTCCAAACATGTTGTAGTTTACAGTAGCAATTACAATTTAATTCTTTCAGTACACGCATCTTAAATTAAATAGCTTCAGACACTATTCAAATACAGCCTGGTATGGAAACACCAATGCCCTTGAGTGGAAAATACTACAAAAAGTAGTGGATACGACTCAGTCCATTACAGGTAAAGTCCTTTCCACCATTGAGCACAAATGTCTCCTGAATGTAAAATGTAAAAAAAAAGTAGTGGATACAGCTCAGTCCATCATGGGTAAGGCTCTTCTCACCACTGAATAATTTACATGAAACGCTGTTGCAGGAAAGCAGCATCTACCATCACAGACCCTCACCACCCAGGTCACACTCTCTTCTTGCTGTTGCCTTCTGGAAGAAGGTACAGGAGCCTCACGCCACCAGGTTCAGGAACACTTATTACCCCTCAACCATCAGGCTCCTGAACCAAAGGGGATAACTTCACTCATCTTCACTTGGTCCATCATTGAAATGTCCCCACGACCAATTTTAAGTACTCTCCATCTCATGTTCTCAATATTTATTGTTTACTTGAAGCTAGTCTGATGCTGCCATCTCAGTGAGTCACCTGCCTACAGGAAAGATGTCAATAAGCTTGAAAGAGTACAGGGAAAATTTACAAGAATGTTGCTGGGTCTGGAGGACCCGAGTTATAAAGAAAGACTGAATAGGTTAGGACTTTATTCCTTAGAACGTAGAAGATTGAAAGGAGATTGGATAGAAGATTGAAAGGAGATTGGATAGAAGTATACAAAGTTATGAGGGGTATAGTTAGGGTAAATGCAATTTCACACTGAAGTTGGGTGGGACAACAACCAGAGATCATGGGGTAAGGATGAAAGGTGAAAAGCTTAAGGGGAACATGGGGGTGGTGGGGGGGAGATGGACTTCTTCACTCAGAGGGTGGTGAGCGTTTGGAACAAGTTGCCAGCACAAGTGGTACATGCCAGCTCGATTTCAAATTAGGTGAAGTTTAGATAGGTACATGGATGGTAGGGATATGGGTATGGCACAGGTTGATGGCAGTAGGCAGTTTGGCATGGACTAGATGGGCTGAAGGGCCTTTTTCTGTGCTGTACTTTTCTATAATACTTTGATTCTATTAAATGACAATTATGTAGGGAATCCAGAATTAAGATTCCTTTTGTGACTGCAGAAATGGAATTAACCCCACACATTAAATCCACTACAAGATAAAAGTCAGCAGTTTAGGTCTCACCTCCAGGGCATCCCTCCTGCTCTGGGTTAAAGAGCCCAGAGTGTCCCAATGGTCACAAATGCTCTGGCAGCGAGCATTTACATTGGGAGAATCATAATAATCCAGATCACTACAGAAGGAAAAAACAGAAAGATCAGTACAAATCCGAGCTGAAACATCACAAGGTTCAAGATATTTCGCTTCACAAACATTTGCATACACAATTCAACTTGCGGGAAGTATTCACTTTATTTTTTAAACTCATTACAACATAATTGTTTGCAAATTTCTGTCTGTAGAAAGATCCAAATAATAATGGCATCAGTTACAAAATCTGGCCTTTAATGTTGAATGCAGCGTGGTTGGTGCAAACAATTATATTATTGTACGTACTTGAGCTCTTGTGCGATGGCGGCGATCTGCTCTACTCTGTCTTGGTGGGCTGCCAGATCACTCTCAAATGCTTCGTGTTTCTTAAGCAAGGCCTTGATGTCAGCCAGTGCAGCGGTTTCATAGTCTTTCTGCGTCAACATTGCTTCTTTATCTACATGAAGAGGAAGCAAGAGTTAACTTCACTTTTCCATCTAAGCATCAAGCAAAGGCACTGGTCAAGTGTCAGCTGTAGCCTGGTTTAAGGTCCATTTATTATCAAAGTATGTACACAGAATAAGCCGGCTGGTGATGTAACAGCATCAGCACCGGACTTGGAGGTGAGTTGTCCCATTTGAATCCAGCATCGAGCTCACAACTCAGCCTCGTAAAACACAGACAAAATGGTGAAGAAACAGCAAGGTTGCCGCCTGGTGCGTCACAAGGCATGGAGAGGAATAGCAACAATGAATGCAGTATATAACTCTGAGATTAATCTTCTCCAGGCAGCCAAGAAACTAAGAAAACCATGGAGGCCATTCAAAGAAAGCCAACAATCTCCCCCACTCCATGCACAAAAAAAGATGAATAGAAATAAGAATATCAAACCACCCACCCCCATGCAAAAAAAATCATCCATCTGAAAGAGTCCAATTTGAATTCCATAAATTATAGATGCAGAACCTCGATAACACCCTCCAGAAGCATTGCAGGAGAGTGGAACCATCTGAACACAGAGGCCTTCCCGTGGGAGCAGCGAGCGAGAGTTCTGTCACATGCAGGCACCACCTCTGGCAGCAGTGAGTAAGAAGCTGGTAGTCAGCACTGAACACTCGCTCGCCTGCCACATTCATCTCGATGTTTGAATCTTCCTCCATCCTTAAATAGTCGAGAAATGCAGACAATCATGACCTCTAAACTTTTTCGCCTTGAGGCCACTCACCTCCTGGAAACTTCAAGACAAATGCAATCCAAAGTTCTAAATCTCATTATAGACATGAGCACAAGAAACCCAGCTGGCCAGTGCAGTGCTGCATTGCCAGAAGTGTCATCTTCTGGGTGAGAGAGTGACAAGGCACAGCCTGCTCAAAGGTAGAGGGAAACAACCCCATGTCATTACATCTAGAAGAGCGTCCTTAGTAATAGATGGATTGGATCGTCACTGACACCATTTTCAAACACTCCTATTCCCACCTATATGAACCTGAAAGTTAGCAAAAGGCAATTGCTTTGAAGACGACAACATTCCATTAACTTCAACAAAGTTTCCAGAGTGCAACAGCTTCAGATATGGACATTCCTGAGGAGAAAGCTCACATTAGAGGTTCTTCTTTATGTTTATTCTAATGACTTGATAGTGCAACAGCGACACTACACAATTACTTTGCACTGTGAAGTTTAGACCCATCCTTAAATGTGTGTTGAGAAGAGCACCAGACACTGTTGTAAATTAGTGCCTGTAGCTTAATCAACATTACCACAACCACAAGCTATTGAGGTGCGTGGGAATTTCTGCACACTACTAAATGAAGTAAACAATGTTCATGTCTAAATTTTGTATTTGCTTTTAGCTCGGACTCTTTAAAAGGATCAAAATGGTGAGGAAAGCAAATGTGATGTTAGCATTCATTTTGAGAGGACTAGAATATAAAAGCAAGGATGTAATGTTGAGGCTTTATAAGGCACTGGTGAGACGTCATTTTGGAGTATCGTGAGCAGTTTTGGCCCCTTTATCTGAGAAAGGATGTACTGACATTGGAGAGGGGTCAAAGGGAATTCATGAAAATTATTCCAGGATCAAAAGGCTTATCATATGAGGAGTGCTCTGAGCCTCTAGTCACTGGATTTCAGAAGAATGAAGGGTGACCTCATTGAAACCTATCAAATATTGAAAGGCTTCAATAGAGTGGATGTGGAGAGGGTGTTTCCGATAGTGAGGGAGTCTAAGACCAGAGGATACAGCCTCAGAATAGAGGGGCGTCCTTTTAGAATGGAGATGAGGAGGAATTTCTTTAGCCAGAGTGGTGAATCTGTGGGATCTGTTAAGGCTTTGAAGGGGGTGCAAAGAGGTTTACTAGGAAGCTGCCTGGTTTAGAGGGCACATGCTATTATGAGAGGGTGGACAAACATGGGTTGTTTTCTCTGGAGCAGCAGAGCCTGAGGGGAGATCTGATAGAGGTTTACAAGGTTATGAGAGGCATAGATAGAGCAGATATGGAGTATCTTTTTCCCAGGGTAGAAATGTCTAATACCAGAGGGCATGCATTGAAGGTGAGAGGGGGTACATTCAAAGGGGCTGAGGGGTGAGTTTTTTCACTCAGAGAGTGATGGATGCCTGGAATGTGCTGCCTGGTATGGTAGTAGAGGCAAATACATTACAGGCTTTTAAGAGACGTTTGGATAGGCACATGGATATGAGGAAGATGAAGGGATATGGACATTGTGTAGGTAGGCAGGATTAGTATTGGGGTGTTTATGATTTGCTTTTTAGCTGGTTCGGCACAACATATCAGGACAAATGGTCTGCTCCTGTTCTATGTTCTATGTTTTATGTTCTGTTTTGTTTTACACTTTGCAATAAAAATACGAAGAAGAAAGAGAATACACAAGTTACAAGCTTTTTTCTTTAAGCTTCCTGCAATCCAGGAGTTCCCAACATGAGGTCCACAGACTCCTCAGTTAATGGCAAGGCTCATTGGCATAAAAATGGTTGGAAAAGGTTGGCTCTAAAAGGTAGAATACAAAACTGGGGTTGCTTTTCTCTGGAGTGTAGGGCACAGAGCGGGTGACCTTATAGGGGATTATTACACCATGAGGGGCATAGATAGGTGGGGCAGCAGGGTAGCATAGTGGTTTACAGTACCAATGACCCAGGTTCAATTCTCGTCACTGCCTGTAAGGAGTCTGTATGTTCTCCCATGAGTTGGTAGGTTAACTGGTCATTGTAAATTTCTTGTGATTGGGATAGGATTAAATTGGGGGTTTGCTGGGCAGTGTGGCTCAAAGGACTGATTCTGCGCTGTATGTCAATGAATAATTAAAATTAGTTTTTTTTTCCCCTCAGGATAGGGGAGTCAAAAACTACACAGCATAGGTTTAATGTAAGAATCTGAGAGGCAAGTTTCTGCATAGACGGTGGTGGTTATATGGAATAAGCTGCCACAGGAAGGGGGAGAATTACAACTTTTAAGTAATTTGGACTGATACAGTAGATGAGTACAAAAAGCTTAGAGGTACAGAGAACACTGGAGGAGCAGGCTTTTGTGACGAACACTGAGACGGGTCGAGGTCTTTGGTGGGAGATGGAGAGAAGACACTGGAGAGAACCAGCTGTAGGATTCGATCCAGTGGGAAACCGCAATTTGATGGAGCCCAAGGCACAGAGGTCTACCGAAGATCAGTGAATATGGCTTTCGGAAGATTTGATCTCCAACCTGTGCACGTTTGACTGTTTAATTATAATGGGCCCTTTTTGTTTCTTTCTTTCTTTTCTCTACTAATTCTTCAGTTAACATCCAAAAATATACTTTCTTTATAACTGTATGTAGTGTATGATCTGCTATTTCATGCTGATGGGTGATTGCAAGGGCCAGTAAATCACAGAGCATTCACACAAACCGGGGTTTGGGTGAGCGAGACATCCCAATCACGGATTTGGCAGTACCAACGTTGTATAGACCCTAGACATATGAAGCCTGAGAAAGGTGGATTTCCTCACCGCGGAGTCCAGAGGCTGTTAGCGAGGGGCTAACAAGCTGTTTGTAGAGGTGCCTAGTAAAAAAGGGTTTCGAGAGTTAAAATGAGCATCTGCTAGTTTAATTTTTTAACATCTGGCAAGAAGCTTTGAGGAGTTCATCAGCCAGCATCTTATTTACATTTGTAAGAAAAAAAAGCATTTCCTAGAGGGGCAACTGAGCTATATATTCAGTGGACTTAAAATCCCCCGGCCCTGAATTTGCAGTCAACAAAAACAAATGGTACTTATCAACCTCGAAGGAAGTGTCCCACAAAATAAGTCACAATTCTCATGTTGATCTCTCTACATCCAAAATCTGTTGCTTAAAATCAGAGTTCTGAGGGCGGTCACTGATATCCAGAAACAGCGACTATTGAAGTAGGTAAGCAGCCAACCTGACAGGCAGCAGGAAAACAACCAATTTCATAAACATTTTTATAGTTTATAGAGCCCACAATAAAGACCGAGCTAATAATTTGAAACTAAAGATTGAAGTCACCAAATTAAATGTTAAACATTAAAAAAAGTGGAAATTAAGTGAAGGATTTGCTCACAAACTACTTTTGAAGTCACAGAATCATAGAAAAGTACAGTAGAGACAGGCCCTTTGGCCTATTTAAAACTGCTTAGTCCCATCGACCTGCACCAGGACGATAGCCCTCCATACCCCTACCACCCATGTACCCATCCAAACTTCTCCTAAAACATTGAAATTGAGCTCACATGCACCACTTATGCTGGCAACTCGTCCCACACCCTCATGACCCTCTGAGTGAAGAAGTTCCCCTCATGTTCCCCTTAAACTTTTGACCTTTCACCCTTAACCTCGAGTTGCAGTCTCACTGAACCTTAGCGGGAAAAAGCCTGCTTGCGCTTACCCTATCTACACCCCTCATAATTTTGTATCTCACAATCAAGTCTCCCCACGGTGTTCTAGTCAGATGTCATTTAACAATAGCAACAACTTTCTATCAGAATCTTAGCTGAACTTCATACAATGGGACATTTTCAGTAGATTTACAGCAAGGAATATGTTGTCAACTTTAATATTTTCCATGATTGAAGGCTGTAAAAGAGGAAACTGCAGCCAGAAACCTTGTGCTTAATGGTGACAAGAGCAATCTCATGAAACTGCTATCAGCTACCATTGTTTATTTGCTCAACTTTAACTTCAAATCACTACCTTTTTTTTGCTCTTTTTGCACTACTTTTTAAAAAATATATACACTTCTTATTGTAATTTACATGTGTATTTAAAATTGGGTATTGCAATGCACTGCAGCCTGATTTTGATTCTGGTCATGGCAACATCTAGGAGAGAGGCATTATCCATTTTTACGTTTCTGATGAATCATTTCCAGCCACGCTCAGCCTGTACTGATTTGAGTGACAGCACTGCCGAGAAGACACATTTTTGTTTCAGCATGCGTGGCTGGCTCTTGTAAGTCAGGGCCCTTACTTTGAACCAGGGTTTATTCTTTCACTTGATGGCAATTGCAGAGCAAGCAATGTATTATACTGGTGCCTGATGACAGGGTGTCGGAGATTGTTGGATTGTTAATCGCGGCCTCGCAGACTTAAAAGAGATTGACGTATGATCAGCACTTTGTCATAATCTCACCAGCATCCATGTAAGCCCTGCTTATGAGAGTTTGGATACATTTTTCGATAAACTTTTAATCAAAGAACGTGTTACGGTATTTGGAGAGGGGACCAGATTCTCTGGGTCAAGTCTATTATCCCTGGATATCATTTAGAGTGTGTAATCTTGTAACAGGAAATAAAATTCAAGTTAATACTCCTACTTATACCCCATCTCATCATCTCACATTCACATTATTTATTGCAACTTACATTTGCATTTGCACAGTTTCTTGTCTTCCACATTCCAGTTGATCTTTCAGTGATCCTGTTATAGCTACTGTTCTATAGATTTGCTGAGCATGTCCGCAGGAAAATTAATCTCAGGGTTGTATATGGTGACATATATGTAATTTGTTAATAAAATTTACTTTGAACTCTGTACTAATATTTCTGGATATGGCCAAACTGGCAAGAGCTGATTTCCTCACCACTGACAGTCTGTATTTACCAACAACATAGTTTGCCATCTGACCCATCCAATCAATGTGAATTCTCAGAGCAATTTCATACGCCCGCCCCACCCAAAAATATGGCCCTGTGACCTAATTTTGCCACTTTTCCCCATTGTCAAAACCCTCTCCACCACACACACTTGGAACAATCCAGAGTGGCCAATTAACCAACTCATCAGCAAGTCTTTAGGTCTGAAATGAAACCAGAGCAAGAACGGGAAGCAAGCTATTAGCTAGCCCGAATCCCTCGAAGTCATGAGGTTTTGTTCAGCTCAGTGAAGAGTTCTTTCACCTTCGGGCCTGATTTACGTCACAGCAATTATATCAAGAAATTGGTTGAAGTAAAAATATTTCTGGAAGCTGCTACAAGTAGGGAAGCGGAAGGTGAATCTTCAATGGGAGGTTAATTTTGCTGAGGTAATTAAGGACTCGTCATCCTCGGTGGGACAGAAGCTGGAAGCAAATGCTCAGGGACATGCAAATAATGGAGGAGACTGGGTATGTCAGAGAATCCAGTGGTGAGTTCAAAGATTGTAAAATAAATGCACTAGGGATTGACGACTTCAACAACAGACTGCACACAAACTGTTGAGCTGAATGGCAATTAAACTGGAAATGGATGGCCTTGTCTGCAACTTATCCTCATCATAACCCAGACCTTGCCTTTAGTCTACTGAACATCACCCACCCTTCAGACAACTTGTTTCCTTTCCCAGTCCTCAGAGGGTCATTAACTGCTTCTCTTCCACGGTGCTGCCAGACTTACTGAACTCCCTATTTCAGATTTCCAACATCTAGATTTTTTTTTGCATTTTACCAAAACCAAAAATCTTAAGTAAACCACACAAAAGGCTAGAGGAACTCAGAGAACAGGCAGCATCTATGGAAAGGAATAAACAGGCCAAGATCCTTCATCATGACTGGAAAGGTTGGGGGCAGAAGACAGAATGAGACAGGGGTGGTGGGGGGGGGGCAAAAAAGAGTACAAGCTGGCAGGTGATAGGTGAGACCAGGTTGGTGGGGGTGGGGTGGTGAAGTAAGAAGCTGCTAGGAGATGATAGGTGGAATAGGTAAAGGGCTGAAGGAGAAGGAATCTAATAGGAGATGACAGTGGACCATGGGAGAAGGAAATGTGAAGTGGAACCAGACAGAGGTAATGCTCAGGAGAGAAGAGATAGAACGGAACCGGAATGGGGAATGGAAAAAATAGAAAATTGCTGGAAGTTAAAGAAATTGATGTAGCTGAGTTGATATTTGTAGCATTAAAATCTTACCTTCTGAAAATTACTAGGTTTATAGGAATGCAAAATGCTAATTGCAACCTGCATGAAACTGCAAAACCGTCATTTAAGAGACAAGAATCCTGACATATTAGAATAGCTAGTGTGATAAATATATACAAAAAAAATACATTAATCTGCTCAACAGTATACCATCGCTTTCTAATCAAACAATGGGATAATTCCCAAAACATGAAGCAATTGATTTCCAGATCAATTCTTGTGGAAACTATTCATTTACTTGTAATATCAGATAAAGCACTAGACAGTGGCTATATTTCATTAGGAGTTTGAGGAGATTTGATACGTCAGCAAAATAACTTGATAATTTCTACTGATGTACCGTGGTAGTATTCTGACAAGATGCATCATGGTCCAGTATGGGGGGGAGGGGGGCCTAATGCACAGGACTAAACGAAGCTACCGGAAGTTGTAAACTCAAGTCAGTTCCATTGTAGGCATTAGCCCCTGTAGTATGCAAGACTTCTTCAAGGAGCGTTCCCTCAAAGAGACAGCATCCATCATTAAGGACCCCCATCACCCAGGACATGCTTTGTACTCATTGCTACCATCAGGGAGGAGGACAGGAGCCTGAAGACACAAACTCAACGATTCAGGAACAGCTCCTTCCCCTCTGCCATCCAATTTCTGAATGAACATTGAACTCACGAACACGACCATACTACTTTTTTTCCACTACTTATTTAACTATTTAATATTTATTCATACTGAAATTCATTTTTTCCTCTATTATTATGTATTGCATTGTACTGCTGCCACAAAGACAACAAATTTCACAACATATGCCGGTGATATTAAACCTGGTTCTGATTCAGTGTCATTTTCCCCATTGTTACCATGGAAATTTTAAGTTTACACTGAGGATCACAGATCAGTTGTTCCCATTCCCTGTGTACAGGTGGTCTCACTCAACATCAGAAACTGTCACATCGTTAATTACAGTGTTTACTGTTTGGTAGCTGAGATTGTTTCCAGTAGAGAACCACTGGACAATTTGATTATGGACCCCATTGCAAATCTAACTGAGAGAAAAACAGACTTGGGCTTCAAGTGTCAGTTATGTTTTTAACTGAGGATGACCTAGCAAAATATGCACCATTGGGCTGGCTTGCAACCACAAAGTCATCAATTTTACAGTTTTCCAGTTGGTAGACAAGTAGTTTTTGATTAACACCTTGTGTACAAACTCTGCATGAGGTGATCACTTTAAACCTGCAGACTGCTATACAAAAGGGTAGTGGACTTGGCCCAGACCCTCACAACCATGGAGCATATCTGCATGAAAGCTGTCACAGGAAAGCAGCAACCGGGGGCGTCACGTGATGACGTAGGATTGAGACGTGTAAATCCAGCTCTCCCGTAAAAAATCAGCAAAGTACCATTTAAACAAAGTAAAGTTAATAAATAGTTTCCGAAAACTATTTATAAACTTCGTAAGACTACTCTACGATATGCCTCGTAAACCGCAACAGAAGAAGTCTGTTGTTGTGAAGTCGCCGCGAGATGGGAAGAAAAAAGTGCCTACTGCAGCGATGGAGCCTCGGATTCAGGTTGGATCTCCTTCAGAGGAGACTCATTTTATCTCTGGCATAGAAGAACGGGGAGCAATGGCGGCGGTAGCGATCTCTCGGAAGAAGATGCCAGAAAGGCGCATGCGCAAATCGACACAATTTAAACTACAAGAACCGACGGCCACTGCAACTGAAAGTGACTCAGAGTCAGAATTGGATATCGCAGGGAATACAGATGAAGAGGAGGAGGAAGAACTGGAAGAGACTGGAAGTAAAGGAGACGACGGAGACATAAGAGAGGCTTTATTGCAATTAACGGCTGAACTAAGAAAATTAAGAACAGAGCTTAGAGACGTGAAGATGTGCTATGATAAAGCTATGAAAAGACAGGATAAAATGGATAAGAAACTTCAGAAGATGGAAAGAACAATGGAGCATATTAACGATAGAGTGGAAAAAACAGAAAATAATGTGCTTGTCTGGAACACGGAAAGAAATCGACTCTTGGAGAAAGTGGACGTGTTGGAAAATTTTAGTAGACGTAATAACATTAAAATTGTTGGTCTTAAAGAAGGTACAGAGGGAGATAATCCAATACAATTTTTTCAAAGATGGATCCCGAAAACCTTGCAAATGAAAGAGGAAGACCGATCAATTGAAATTGAGCGGGTACATAGAGCTCTAAGACCAAAACTACAAGAAGACCAATATCCACGATCAATTTTAATAAAATTCTTAAGATTTCAAGATAAAGAAAGGATTCTACAGGCGGCTGCCCAAGCTGCCAAGAAGAGAAAAGGGCCACTAATGATAGAAGGGAAGAAAATTTTTTTCTACCCTGACATAAGTTATGAACTTTTGAAAAGAAGGAAGAAGTTTAATCCAGTGAAAAAAGCCCTATGGGATCACGGTTATCAAATTATATTGCGTTATCCTGCAACCTTGAAGATTTTTTTGCCTGGTGGAGAAAAAAGATTTTTTGACGATTACCGGAAAGCGGAGGAGTTTGTGCGAGATTCTTTGAATATTCACCAGATACAAGAACAAACTTAGGAGAGCGAGACGGATTGAAGATGAAGACTGGATCAAGGATTAGGCCTGTTGAATTTTTAGGCAGATGAATATATAAATATATTATTAATTATATGAGGGAGGGGAAGAAAGGTTAAAATTTGAGGAATATTAGCTGGGAATAATAACATTAATTTTTTTCTATATATATATAATTTTTTGTTACGGGGGAGCTGGAAGAAACACTGACCAATTGCTACGTTATTCATGTGTGCAAACGTGGCAACAGCCACGACCCGCACAATGGAGGGGGGTAGTGTTGTGTAAATTTTCATTCACAACATTAGTGGGGGGGGTATTTTGTTTTTTCTTTTTTTGTATCTTATCTTTTTTTTTCTTTTTGCCTGGATGGTTGGGAGGGAAACACATAGCAACATGGTGAAGTTCAAAGAGATTCCCCAGGGAACTATCAGAGTTGAGAAGCTAAGTAATGTTTTAGATTTTAAGAGATAAATTTGTAACATTTTTGAATATTTGGAGCCCTTATTTATAGCTCCGATGATGAAGATCTTGGTTCCTTGGGGGAAAGTAACAAATATATACTAAATTTATTTTTATCCCATGGAGCATGTGCAAACCTTCCAATATTCAGGCAGTTCCTTTTTTTTCCTTTTCTTTTTAGGTAGGAGTATATATCGGGGAGGGGGAGGGTAGATATTTTTTTCTCATGTATCACTTTGAAAACTCAATAAAAATTATATTAAAAAAAAAGGAAAGCAGCAACCATCAGAGATCCCCACCACCCAGGTCATGCTCTCTTCTCGCTTCTGCCATCAGGTAGAAGGTACAAGAGCCTTAGGACTCACACCACCAGGTTCAAGAACAGTTAATACCCCTTAACCATTAGGCTCTCGAACAAAAGGGGATAACTGCACTCACTTGTCCCATCATTGATATGTTCCCACAACCAATGATCTCACTTTAAGGACTCTTTATCTCATGTTCTCATTATTTATTGCTATTTATTTATATTTGCATTTGCACAATTTGTTGTCTTCTGCACTGGTTGATCTTTCATTGATCCTGTTATAGTTACTATTTCATAGATTTGCTGAGTATGCCCACAGGAAAATGAACCTCAAGGTTGTATGTGCTGACATATATGTACTTTGATAATAAAATTTACTTTTGAAATATGTTGGAACATCACCTTTGGTCCAATCTTCATGGATGGTTGCTTTCTGTCTGAATTTCTCTGCCAAATGATCAAGTCTTTCCAGCCTCCTGATCTCATTCAGTAGCCACTCCTCGTAACCCTTTTCGGCCTGCTCCAGACCTTGCCAGGCGTTGTTAATATCCTTTATGCAAACAAAAATTACATTACTCTCCAGAAACTTAATGGGTGTGGAATATTAATATTTGCAGAATTATTTGCATAGGTATTATTATATTTAAAATCATACAGAAACACGATACAAAAGACTAAAGAGACTTCTTCAGGACTTGTTGCTATAGCTTGACTAATCTGATACAAGACGTATAATAAAGAGAGACACTGAAGACCACAGCACAGGAACAGGCCCTTTGGCCTGTTTAATCAATGCCAAGCCACTTAAATTGTCTACTCTCCCATCGACCTGCACTGGGCCCATAGCCCTCCAAACCCCTACCACCCATGTACTTATCCAAACTTCTCCTAAATGTTGAAATAAAGTTCGCATAGACCACTTCCACTGGCAGCTCCTTCCACACTCTCACCACCCTCTGAGTGAAGAAGTTTCCCCTCATGTTCCCCTTTAACTTTTCACCTTTCACCCTTAACCCATGACCTCGAGTTGTAGTCCCACCGAACATCAGTGGAAAAAGCTTGCTTACATTTACCCTACCTAAACTCATCATAACTCTGTGTTGTTGTTCGTCCATCATTGATGTCGATGAGGACCTCGACACCATATTGATGGTGTTGAGACTAGCGCGTGATTTGGATTTAAGTGAGGGAGAGTTGCGCAGCGTCAGCCTCACTCTCTCTTCCCAATTCCCATCTGGATCCAGTGGCAAGACAGAGTCGAGACAGCTGGAGATGGGACTAGGTGCAGTGGATGACCAGGACGTCTTCTGTGTCTTGTCCTGCTCTACACGTTCCACGACGCTTGCAGAGACCGCCTTCTTGACCGTTGGACCTTCCATTGGTTTCGTCTGCTCAATCCGCCGGAGTCTGTCTTCACATACTGGGATAGACAACTCCCTATCTCGCCGAGGGTTTGAGACCCGTCGGCTACCCTCACCTGGTTTAGCCGGCTTGTCGAAGCCGTTGCCCGGGGTGTGGCCGCTGTCGCATGCAAACAGCTACGGGGAGCCACAGGTGAGAGCTGAGTGCCAGGTGGGGACCAAAGGTGGACTAACCGCCCTGAAAAGGACACGACATGTTCCCCCACCAGAGGTGCTACCCCTCCCTGACACCCCATATAACTCTGTATGCCTCTATCAAATCTCCCCTCAATCTTCTACGTTCCCAGTTATAAAATCCTAACTTCTTCAATCCTTCCCTACAACTCAGGTCCTCCAGACAGAGCAACATCCTTGTAAATTTTCTCTGTACTCTTTCTATCTTATTTACATCTTTGCTGTAGGTAGGTGACCAAAACTGCACACAGTACTCCAAATTAGGCCTCACGAACATCTTATACAACTTCTGGGAAGAACGTATAACTGCAGGCTCATGTTCTAAAACTGTCCACCAATAGCGGTCATGTGGCCACTGGCTTGGATTTGTTGCAGGTGAATTGCTGGCCATAATTAGTGACCTTCATTTTGCCACTTCACGCATTAGTGCATCAAATCAGATGATCCCCAGTCTCATCTCCAGAAATTTCTCAAATTGCATACAGTCCCCTGAGCATTTCACAATTACAATTTCTTGAAGTATTTGATCCTTGTGAATGCGCAAGGTAGCCATGTCATGTTGTTCCTTAAGGTTGTTATAGTCGGGGGATAACCTCCCAGTACTTATTAAATACACCCAATGGTGTGCATCTCAAATAGCCTCTGACAACCAACTCCAGTTCCTGGCCTTCACTACAAAGCCCGGCAGAACCACTTCTACTGACAGGAGAAGCTGCAAAGGATGATTATTGGCTTTGGGCAGATGGGGCTTATCAGCCGCGGTTGGCAGCTCATCTAGAAGGAAAGCTCTGATCTCAAACCTCCACTGCCTTGTGGCTATACCCACGCCCGGGGAAGGCTTCAAGAGTAAACCCAAGAGAGAAAAAAATCTGGAGCTGGCAGTCCTACTTGGAATTCATCACTGACTGGCAACTCCTGCGACACATCTGGCGCTAAACGGTATCAGTCTCTGCCATTCTTTTGGGCTCATAAGATGCCTAGAGAGGGGTAGCTTGCTACAAGGTCATCAGCTCCCTCTCCATTGCCCTGGCTTGTGTATCTAGACAGCTAGGACGCAACATCCATGGTCAACCCTGACCGACGGAGGCCTCATATTAAGTCTTACAAACTGGACAGAGATATCACTGGCTGCTTCCAAACATCTCTTTAGCCAGAGGGCGGTGGAATCTGTGGAATCATGGCCACAGAGGCTGTGGAGGTCAAGTCATTGGGTATATTTAAAGCAGAGTTGAATAGTTTCTTGAATAGTAAGGGCATCAAAGGTTATGTAGAAAAGTCAGCATCTGAAAGATCATGAGACCATAAGATACAGGAGCAGAATGAGGCCATTTGGCCCATCCAGTCTGCTCTGCCATTTAATCATGGCAGATCCGTTTTTCTCTCAGCCCCAATCTCCCGCCTTCTCCCTGTATCCCTTCATGCCCTGACTAATCATGAATCTAAGTTCTGCCTTAAATATACCCAATATCTTGGCCTGTGGCAACGTATTCCACAGATTCGCCACTTTTAAGCTCAAGAAATTCCTCATCTCCATTCTAAATGAACGTCCCCGATCCCTTCTATTCTGAGGCTGTGTCCTCTGGTCTTAGATTCCTCCATCATAGGAAACATTCTCTCCACATCCACTTTACCAAGGGGTTTCAACATTTGATAGGTTTCAATAAGGTCCACCCACATTCTTCTGAATTTCCGTGAGTACAGGCCCAGAGCCATCAAACACCGCTCCTATGATAAAGCTTTCAATCCCAGGATCATTTTTGTAAACCTTCTTCTGAACCCTCGCCAATGTCAGCACATCCCTTCTTAGATAAAGGGCCCAAAAACTGCTCTCATACTCCAGCTGAGGCCTCACTAGCAATTTACAAAGCCTCATCATTAGAGCCTGTGGGTAGTGAGGGGTTGTAGGGGAAAGGGAAATACTCCAAGCGGGCATGTCCCTTGCACAAAATTGGCAAAAATAAGAAAGAACTACCCCGTTTCCACCCTTGTCAAATTTATACCCAACTCTCAATGGCCAATTGTTCATTTTAATTATTTTTATGTGTCACTTTGGAAACGTTTCACTATAAAAAGAATCTAAACACACAACTTACTGACTGTCACAGCAAATTTTTCGCTATGTAAGGATCACTTTTAGTTTGAGGGTTTAGGGGAAAAAGTTAGTGCACCAAGTATAAAAGTAGTATTAAGTGGTTTTCATTTGAGAAATCCCCAGATGACAATAAAATGCAGCAAGTAAACGGTGCATGTCAAGCAGAAACAGTTACTTCAACTTTTGCAAAAGCACTACCACAAAGAGCTATTCAGTTTTGGATATTTTGTCTCTTGTGTAAGAAAACTGGAGTTTGCTATTTACTAGGAACTTAATCACAGTCACAAACCATATAGTGACCAGAAACAGGACAAAATGCAGACTGGGCATCCTACTGAATATTGCAAAGTGACCTGGTTGCTGATACCCAAAGCCTTCCACCTACAAATGCATAAATCAGGAGATGGGATGTTCTGTTGAAATTGTATAAGATGTTGGTAAGGCTTAATTTGGAGTATTGTGTGCAGTTTTGGTCACCTACCTACAGGAAAGATGTAAATAAGGTTGAAAGAGTACAGAGAAAATTTACCAGAATGTTGCCAGGTCTGGAGGACCTGAGTTATAAGAAAAGATTGAATTGGTTAGGAGTATATTCCTTGGAATGTAGAAGATTTGATAGAGGTTTACAAAATTATGAGGGCTATAGATAGACCATAAGACATAGGAGCAGAATTAGGCCATTTGGCCCTTCTGCCCTGCCATTCAATCATAATTGATCCTTTTTTCCCCTCCTCAGCCCCTTTCCCCCATAAACTTTGATGCCGTGTCCAATCAAGAACCTTAAATGCACCCAATGACCTGGCCTCCATAGCTGCCTGTGGTAATAAATTCCACAAGTTCCCCACCTTCTGGCTAAAGAAATTTCTCCACATCTCTGTTTTAAATGGATGCCTCTCTATTCTGAGGCTGTGCCCTCTTGTCCTAGACTCCCCCACCAAGAGAAACATTCTTTCCACATCTACTCTGTCTAGGCCTTACAACATTCGGAAGGTTTCAAAAGATTTCAATGAGATCCCCCCTCTTCTTTCTAAATATCAGCGAGTATCAATGCAGAGCTATCAAACATTCCTTGTACGATAACCCTTTCCTTCCCAAAATCATCCTTGTGAACCTCCTCTGAACACTCTCCAGTGCCAGCACATCTTTTCTTAGATTAAGGGGCCCAAAACTGTTCACAATACTCAAGGTGAGGCCTCACCAGTGCTTTATATAGTTTCAGCATCGTATCCCTGCTCTTGTATTCAAGACCTCTTGAAATGAATGCTAACATCGCATTTCCCTTCCTCACCACCAACTCTACCTGCAAGTTAACCTTTAGCGTGTTCTGCACAAGGACTCCCAAGTCCCTTCGCACTTCAGATATTTGGATTTTCTCCCCATTTAGAAAAAAGTCTACACATTTACTTCTACTACCAAAATGCATGACCGTGTATTTTCCAACACTGTACTTCATTTCCCATTCTCCTAATCTAAGTCCTTCTGCAACCTACCTGTTTCCTCAACACTAACTGCCCCTTCACAATCTCTGCATCATCTGCAAACCCGGCAACAAAGCCATCTATTCCATCAGCTAAATCATTAATATACAGCAACACTGACCCCTGTGGAACACCACTAATCACCAGCAGCCAGCAAGAAAATTCCCACTCGCTGCCCTCTATCAATCAGCCAATGCTCTAACCATGCCAGTAACTTTACTGTAATACCATGGGCTCTTAACTTGGTAACCAGCCTCATGTACGGCATCTTGTCAAAGGCCTTCTGAAAGTCCAAATATACAACATCCACTACATTCCCTTTATCTGTCCTACCTGAAATCTCCTCACAGAATTCCAACAGGTTTGTCAGGCAGGGTTTCCCCTGAAGGAAAGCATGCTGACTTTGTACTACCTTGCCCCGTGTCACCAAATACTCCATCACCTCATCCTTAACAACTGATTCCAACATCTTCCCAAATACTGAGGTCAGGCTAACTGGTCTATAATTTCCTCTCTACTACCATCCTCCTTTCTTAAAGAGTGGAGTAAACACAAGCAGGCACGTGAGGAAAGCTTCTTCACTCAGATGGGGGTGAGAGAGTGGAACGAGTTGCCAATGCAAGTGGTGCATGAGAGCTCGATTTCAGCATTGAAGAGAAGTTTGGATAAGAACATGGATGGTAGGGGCATAGTGGGCCGTGGTCCTGCTGTTAGTTGAAGGGAGTAGGCAGTTTAAATGGTTTAGTGCAGACTAGATGGGCCAAAGGGCCTATTTCTGTGCTGTACTTTCCTAACACTATTAACTGAGGGGTTCATGGATCCCAGGTTGGGAACGCCTGGCATAAATCATGGGTGTGATGAACACTTTCCTTTTGTTTATTTGAGTACAACCCCATCAATACTGACACCTCAGTTAATTCACTTCCTTCCTGAACAGTCACAGTGAACTTCATCATTCCACATCACCTTTCTACCAATTCCTCTTTAACTGGTTTCAAAAGAACCTCCAAGACCACAACTTGTCGCAGGGTTTGTAGGCTTGCTTGCCTCAACAGCCCAGAGAACTATGTTGGTTGGGGTCAGGGCTTTACGCTTTGACTCTTGGTAGGGTCACCCATGCCAAACAGGTCAAAGGGTAGAGGCCAATCTATGAATGGTCCACTGGTCCTCCAGGTTCGGAGGTTCAGTTCAGGGTTAAGAACCCTGACTGGAAAAACAAAACTGTTATGGAAAAAGCAATGAAGAATCCTTCTACATCTGAGTGCAATGGTATTACTGAGTTTCCACTTGGAACTTGCGTGACTGACAGTAGTGAAAACTGAGAGGAGGTTACTGACATGATGAAGGAAGCCCTGAACACCACCAGAGATGGAGGACCTTCACTGCTGCCCTAAACACCAGTGGCGTAATGGGCAGTAAGTAAGTTGTTCCAAAAGAAAACATCCAAATCAGGCTTATCCATGCTAATGCCAAAGGATCATAAGGCCAGAATGAAAAACAATCTGATCATTACACCCAGGCCATACTCTCTTCTTGCTGCTGCCATTAGGTACAAGATACCGGAGCCTCAGACTCACCAACAAGATCAAGAACAGTTACTACCGCACAACCATCAGGCTCTTGAATAAAAGGGGATAACTACACTCACTTGTCCCATTATTGAAATGTTCCTATAACCAATGATCTCACTTTAAGGACGTTTTATCTCATTATCTCTCGTTCTCGTTACTTATTGCTATTTATTTATATTGCATTTGCACAGTTTGTTGTCTTCTGCACTCTGGTTGATCTTTCATTGATTCCCATTGTAGTTACTACCCTATAGATTTGCTGAGTATGCCACAGGGAAGTGAATCTCAGAGTTGTATATGGTGACATATAACGTACCTTGTTAATAAAATTTACTGTGAACTTTGAGACTCCAACTCTCCCCAAACTGCACAAGGGAACATCACTACCCACAGAACCCTTTCAGGATTGAGTACAATGGACACTCAACTACCTCTATTTCTCTAGTCACCAGAAATCCTAAATCTTAAAACGTTAGTGGGGGCGGGAGAACTGCCAATAACCTTTCTCAGGCGGTACGAGGAAGCAGGTTCACGGGTTTGACAGAAGTGAGACAAAAGACACTAATTATGAACTGGCACATTAACCATTTATTTACAAACAGTAAAACACTCGACCAAACATCTAAGCCACCCTAAATTACAAAAACAATGATACTAAACAGTCAGTAACATTTCAAACTCAACAGGCACCTCATGAAATCTCCCCAAGTTACACAATTAAAAACTAACCATTCAACAAACAGATCCTTCACTAAGAGTGCATGTGGGCCCTCCTGTATTTTCAGGATAGTTTCCCAATGGTTCTTCAGCACTGGTTGCAAACTCAGCCTGAAGCAGGCCCTGGGGATAAAGGAGAGAGACCGAGCCTCCTGCACCTGTTATTCTTATACCCCGAGGTGCCTGAAACCAGATACACAAGGTAACCAATGTGAAAGAGTTGCAGCAATCTTCAAACGGGCCAACTGATGACTGGCACAGTAGAAAAGGCTTTCGACCAACAAGCAAGCACCATGCGCCCCCCCCCCCCATGATGCAAGGGCAACTGGAGAAAGGTATTAAACCCACATCTCAGTCAATGAAAAAAACTATACCTCACATAGTAACTGATCAAGGAGGACACTGTTACATACCAACTGGACATCCTGCTACAAGTACTGAATGTGTTCTAACTGAAATACTTTTATACAGGAAAAAAGAATGATTTCAATAGAATATCAAAATACAAGCAGGACCCGTGGGTTTAGAATCCAATGTGTAACTGAATGAAGAGGAAGTTAAATTTGTAGTTAGCTGGGAGGAGAGAGGAACAAGAGAATGAAAACAGAGGAGCCAAATTTGCACAAGTCAGAAACCATAATTTACTAATTTCATCTGAGCTCAAGTGGATAAAATCTGAAGTATTTCTCACCGAGACCATCTTCCCTTCGGAAGGCATGAATGCTGGCCGGTTGCTGAGACGGAGTTTGGTCTGAAGGGTATTGAAGTTGATCTCGAGCTGACACTTCTCCTGTACTTTTGGAGGTTTGTGAACACGCCGGTAATCACGGAAGTCTTCTAGTTTTTGCTGCATGGCTTGCATTGTTTTCTCAGGTTCTCTGTTCTCCAGCCAGGGTTTGGTTTGGCGAATCCATTCCAACAACTGGAAACAGGAAAGAGAAGAAAATGGGAATGTTAATCATATGATAAATACTTAAAAATGCGAGGGGGGGAGCGCCAGGGGAGAGCTGTTTCATGGATGTTGCAGAGTGAGAATTTCACACTGTACATTGTATGCATTTTCTATATTAAATGGAACGATTGAACTTCCCCAGCAAAGTGTCATGGCGGTGAGAATTCCATCACCTTCTTTCCAATCTCCCTTCACTGACTTAAACAGCTAAATGAGAGCCTTCAATAATCAAAATCCTTCCTAGTGGAAATTAAGAGATCCAGGATGCGCTCTCAGAACCACATCTCCCTATTTTTTGCAAGAGGAGGTTATATTATTTTAAGCCAACAGACACAAAATGCTGGAGGAACCCAGCAGGTCAGGCAGCATCTATGGAAAGTTTAACGTTTTGGGCCAAGACTCTTTTTTTTTTAGGACTGGGAGGGAAGGGGAAAGATGCTGGAATAAAAAGGTGGGTGGGGGTAGAGAGGGCTGGAGGATAGCTAGAAGGTGATAGGTGAAGCCAGGCGGGTGGGAAAGGTAACAGGCTGGAGAGGAAGGAATCAAATAGAAGAGGAGATTGGACTACGGGAAAAAGGGAAGGAGGAGGGGCCCCCAGTGGGAAGTGATAGGTATATGAGAAAAGCTAAGACACCAGAAAGGAGAACAGAACATTATATTAATGTTTTTTTTCGAATTTTAATTTTTAGAGATCCATGTCATCAAGAAGGTCAGCATTTACTGCTTCTCTCCAATTGCCCCCAAAGTCAGTGGCTTGTTAGATCATTTCAAACTCAACCATGCAGGTGAATTTGGAGTCACGCGCAGGCTAGCCCAGGTAATGGAAGATTTCCTCCCCTGAACTACATTCAAGAACAAGATGAGTTTTAATTATATTCTACTAGCTTCTTTTTTTAAATAAAAGAAATTTAATGCTAAGCAACTGAATTTAAATTCCACAATTGCCATTTGGACCCAACACTCTGAATTACATGTTTGATAAATGTCAGTGGATGTAACATTGAGGCTTTATAAAGTACCAGAAAAGCCGCACTTTAAGTACTGGGAGCAGTTTTGGGGCTGTTATTAAAGAGAGAATGTGCTGACACTGGAGAGGGTATAAAGGAGGTTCACGAGAATGATTCCAAGATGGAAAGGCTTGTCATATGAGGATGTCACTGGGCCTCTACTCACTGGAATTCAGAGAATGAAGGCCTCGATAGAGTGGATGTGGAGTGGGTGACTCCTAAGGTGAAGGAGTCTAAGACCAGAGGGCACAGCCTCAGAATAAAGAGGTGTTCTTTTAAAATGGAAATGAAGAGGACTTTTTTAGCCAGAGAATGGTGAATCTGTGGAATTTATTGCCACAGGTGGCTGTGGAGGCCAAGTCAATAGGTATATTTAAGGCAGAGGTTGATGCATGAAGGGATATGGAAAGACAACAGAGATTGGGCCAAGTGGGAAAGTGGATCAGCCATGATAAAATGGTGGAGCAGACTCCTTGGGTTAAATGGCCTAATTCTGCTTGTATTTGAGTAGGTGAATGAGTGAGTGTGCGTGCATATAAAATAAAACTGCAACCCACATGGAAGAGGAGGTAATTAGCACTTAAATTATAAGATATATAAACATAATATAAAAATTCCATCTCCTTCCCTTCACATTAAATCAGGTGGTTTATAAATCCATCTGTAAAAGTGTAAATTATTCAGTCATGTCCTTTTTGTCTTAGCAAGTGCTTACGGAGAAAAAGCACTGGAAGGATTCGAATATTTAAAGACCAAGATAGAGTGGATGTGCAGAGGGTATTTCCTGCAGTGGGGGAGTCTAGGAGAGGAACAGCCTCAGAATACAGAGGTGAGGAGGAACTTCCTCAGCCAGAGGTTGGTGAATCTGTGGAACTCATTACCATAGACGACTGTGGAGGCCAAGTCATTGGGCATATTCAAAGCGGAGGTCGATAGATTCTTGATTAGTCAGGGCGTCAAAGATTCTGGGGAGAAGGCAGGAGAATGGGATCGAGAGGGATAATAAATCAGCCATGATGGAATGGTGGAGTGGACTCAGTGGGCCAAATGGATTAATTCTGCTCCTAGTCTAAAGAATAAGGTCACGAAAAATCCAAAACAGGCTTGTGCATCATCTCCTGCACAATTTGGAGCTCAGTAACATTGAACGTGCATTAATATGGATCAGCAAAAATGACAGTTCAGCTGTCTTTCTGTTCCACAAATCCTCAATGTAAAATGAGCTAACTGAAATTGTTTTATGCTCCTGCCAAAGCCTTTTAATTGGCTGATGTGTAAAAAAAAACCTCTTAATGGATCAAGCCCAAAAACTAATCCATAAAATATGATCATTTATTGTTAAGAAATTTAAGATTACTAGCTACTTGAATTTGCTTTTGGTCTGGTTATAACATGATGATCATCCACAAAATACATTAAATACTTTTTAAAATGAACATGCATTCCTGTAGACTGTGCTCATTGCAAGTCATTCAGTAACAATTATTTTCCTTAAAGTACAAATGTGATATACATACATCGCTTGCCAACTTTTCATAATCTTCCATAAGGTGTTCGTTCTCTTGGTTAACTGCCAGAACTTTGCAGATCCTGTTAGCTGCAGTCTCGGCCTATCATGAAAAGATACACAGTTAGAGGTGCCAGAAAGCTCAAAATTGTGGAAAAAGTTATGCAAAGCTTGAACGGAATCACAGATTGGTGAAGTTGTTGGGGCACGTATTAAAAACATAGCTATTGAATGTTTATCAGAGAATATCGAGCAATTCCACGAGAAAACATTACATATAGAACTGCCACTCTTCAGGTTATGTAGAAGTGTTGATGCTCACAATGAATTTAGCCCAGATTTAAAAAGTGGTATCAGTGTCATTTAAGCAGATAGAGATGGATCCAAGTGAAAAAAATTTGAGTGATTTGAAATGGAAGAAGTAAATCTATAGGTTTTAGATGTATGTAGAGCACTAGATTTGTCCTGGAGACAGGCAATTATAGATCTGGCTATTTAAGTATAAACATGCATTGTTACAATCAGTGTTATCTTAAAAATGCCACAACACATAAGCCAGTTCTAACTAACATGAGCATCATGATAGCGTGCAAATGAAACTCTTAACTTAATACAACTAAACCAAGCTAATTAAAACATGCCAATTGGTATTCTATTTCACTGGAAATAGCAAAGCAAACTTTAGTCTGTTGGTAAGGTTGGCACAGTGGAGTAGTGGTTAGCACAACGCTTTACAGTAGAGGCAGCTGTTGCCTATAATAATGTGCTAACAGCTACGTTACTGTGCCTCCTCTTGTATGTACATCCAAGTGCCTACATTGCACAATCCTTAATGCAAGAGTCCTCATTGCAGCACAGCATGAAAATTTGCTTTGCGCTCTTCATAGGGCCTTTATTTTTATTTTATTTATTTGTTGAGAAACTGCGCGGAATAGGCCCTTCGAGCTGTGCTGCCCAACAATCCTCCGATTTAAGCCTTCCTAACCATGGGACAAACTTACAATGATTAATTAACCTACCAGCCGCTATGCCTTTGAATGGTGGGAGGAAACTGGAGCACCCAGGGGAAACCCGTGCGGTTCATGGGGAGAACGTACAAGCTCCTTACAGACAACAGCGTGAATTGAATCCGGATCGCTGGTACTGTAAAGCTTTGTGCTAACAACTATTCTACTTCCCAACTTTATTTTATACCATAGACTAATACCATTTAGCAACCCCAGCAGCTTCAATGCATATACAAAGGGTGGCATTGTAATGCACCATTATTATAGCCAGTGACCTGGGTTCACTTCCCACCACTGTCTGTAAGCAGCTTGTATATTCTCATAACCACATAGATTTCTTCCAGATTCCAAAGACGTACAGGGTTAGTAGGTTTAATTAGTCACATGGGTAAAATTGGGCAGCAAGGGCTCGTTGTGCCAGAAGGGGCAGTTACCGTGCTGTATCTCTAAATAAGTTGCATGCCATCTTGGACAATGTCTCCCATCCACTACATACTGTACTGGTTGGACACAGGAGTACATTCAGCCAGAGACTCATTCCACCGAGATGCAGCACAGAGCGTCATAGGAAGTCATTCCTGCCTGTGGCCATCAAACTTTACAACTCCTCCCTTGGAGGGTTAGACACCCTGAGCAAATAGGCTGGTCATGGACTTATTTCCTGGCATAATTTACATACTTACATATTATTATTTAACTATTTAATTATTTATGGTGCAACTGTAACGAAAACCAATTTCCCCCGGGATCAATAAAGTATGACTACGACTAAGTTAAAAAACATTGACTAGTTGCCAGCTCACTATTTCAGAATGAATTTTAAGAAAAATTTTTTTAAAACAGGATGATGTCTTCTGTTGCATTTTTTTTGGTTCATTTCAGAAACAATTCATGCAGTAAATCAAACCACAACCTTCAAAAACTGTTAAGAGAGAGAAGATGAAGTGGTGAGAGAGGGGCATACTGGTCCAAAAACCATACACTCACAAGAGCACGGTGCCATATCATGCATGCCCAAGGGACAACAGAGAGCGAAAATCAGTAAAGGGAGAATTCCTTTATACCTGTTACACCGCAAAACAAAAGTAAAGGCAGAACAAAAGCAGATGAGAGTGGGGTCATCACTAATGGAAACAAAGGGTCTACACAGGAAAAAAAAGACAGCAATGGATAACAGGCGAAAACAAGTTAGAGACTCTTGTCATAAAATTAAATGTAAAGAAACCATTTTAAAAATTCAATGCTATCCTTAGGGTTAACAAGATTGGAAATATGCACAGAATGACTTGAATTATTTCTTGAAGACATTGTTTTATTCTATAGATTAAAAAGTAGATGGGTGCAAATCAAATTTTGAAGCTCATTTTAAAATTATATCCTTCAAGTTGTCCTCAAGGAACTGCTGAGCATGCTGACAACTATTTGGAGAAATTTAATGAAGGCCAGGAAAAACTAACCACCTGTATGTATGGTTTTATTTATTATAGAGCTAACCATTTCTTACCCTGCTGAATCAGCATCCAATTGAATATGGTGTAAAATATAGGACTGAAGGATATCAATATACAGTGGATTCTAGTTAATTGGGACACACTGGAACCAGTAGGTTGTGACCCAATTAAGTGGCTGCCCCATTAGCCAAAGTTTCATGGAAATAGTTAAAAAGGTATAAAAAAGATAAGCTACCATTTAGCTAAGTAACAAATTATGTATTTAAATGAAACACAAAACAAATTAGAACACTATCAATATTTTTTTCACTGCCTGTTACACGCTGACATTCAGGACAGCAATGAAGGTCCTCCATCTCTGGACGGTGTTCAAGGCTTCCTTCATTGTGTCAGTAGATTCCTCTCAGTTTTCACTACTGTCAGTCATGCAAGTCCTGGGTGGAGGCTCAGGAATACCGCTGCATTCAGATGTAGGGTTCTTCATTGCAGTTTCTGTAACAGTTTTGCTTGACCAGTCAGGGTTGCTAGCCCTGAGCTGAACCCTTGAACCTGGAGGACCAGTGGACCACTCTTAGCATGTCCTCTACCCTCTGACCAGGTTGGCTTGAGTGAGCCTGTCAAGAGCCAAAGCATAAAGCCTTGACTGCGAACAACAGAGCTCTCCAGTTCACTCAGGCACGGAAGCCTCCAAACCATGACAAGGGTGATCCTCTTGGACAGGCAGTATTACTACAGTATGATAAACCTTGTAATGGTTACTGACAGAAGAATTCATCCAGTGTAAACTGCTGTGTTCTTCTGATTGACTGTAAATGAGCAAAATCAGCGCAGACATCTAGTGCAGATAATGGACTGCCTTCATACAATGCTTTTGACGATTACATCCATCATTGTAACATTCAAGATGATTGCCTTCCTGCATGAAGTAATATTGTAATCCAACAATAAATTACCTGGCATCTTGTGTAGTCACTAGCTCAGATTCAGATTTGCAAAACACAACATTTCTGTTTCCTGCATCTTCGAGCCCGAATGCTCAAAACTGCAGTGAGCAAAACAGTCCTGAATTGTCTTGCTGCTTATTTCTCACCAATTATCACTAGCAAACTGTGCTGGTAACTGGTTAACTCCAAGGCAGAGCTTAGGAGGGTTAATGGCACTTAACGGCGGTTTCTTTGTTTGCATCTTCAGAAACAGCTCTATTTCCACTGTTAATATCTTTACTTTTCCTTTTCAGGGTTCTTTTGAAGACCCTGACCTGGAGTTACACGCAGGCTTCGGTTCTTTGCGGGAATGGGACCCATTCTCGGGGTTCCACGACTGGCCGTTATTCGACATGCCAAGGGTTTGGCCTGAGAGTCTCGCTCATGTTTGGAAGCCTACGATTTCGGGGTAAATCGAGGGTCGGTGTCACAGCAGGAGACTCGTGTGTCGTCGGAGAGGCTGGAAAATCTTTCTCTGTGGGCCCGAAGTCTTCACAATCTTCGGACACAGAGCTCGAAAAGAGCGACGAAACGGACTTTTAACATTGTAAACCAGCGGGTTGCTGTTTTGTCTCCCCCTCACTGTGAAAATGGGGGACACCTCCCTCTCCCTTGCCAGGGAGAGAGAGAACCTGTGGTTTGTCGAATGGCTGATGAAATTTGAAGCCTTTGTGGTAACTTTGGTCTGTGTCTTTGCTATTGCTTAGTAAACACTTGGGCTCCGTGACGGTACTGATGCGCCTTTTTTTTGCTGGTGGGGGGAGGGGGGATCATTGCTTGCTGCCGCTTACGTGCGGGGGGGGGCGCTGGGGGACTCTTTGGGGTTCTCACGTTTAACTGTCATTCATTCTTTGGGGCACTTCTCTGTTTTCGTGGATGTTTGTGAAGAAAAAGTATATCAGGATGTACATTTTATACATTTCTCTGACATTAAATTGGACCTTTGAACACTCCCTTAGCTGCTGAAGTCCTTTGCTTCAATTACTTTGAGAATGTGGGTTACCACTTTTGCGCAATACAACGGCTTTAAATTTTTTTAATGATTTCCGTATCTATCTACCAAGGATGTTGCACTGACAGACAGAAATTCCAGCTGGATGCTTCTCATTCCACATTAGAGTGTGCTGCACAATTATCAGAAGTAAAAGAATTTTGCTTGATTTCCTCTGTAGCTCAACAACAACTTCTTAAAAATTTCAGAAGTCATCCACACATTATTAGCATAGTACTCGAATGGTAAACTATCCAATCTTAGCTCCTTAAAGCACCTAAGTTTAACACTTCTAATAACCAGTTTCTTTATTTCAGTTGCTGACATATTTGCACAACACAGTTATGCAAAGAATTCCTTTCTTTTAACCTGCCAGTGTTCTGTGTTTGTATCATGGTACGATAAAAAAAAGGCCTGTTTCGTCAGCATGGTAGATATGATCTGCACAAAGTTTTTGAAGTTGGGGAATTTCATAGATCTCCGTATTTCTGCACTTGCAGTATCAGCACTACCTTTCTCGCTGTGTGCTTTCTTGAATTTATTGTGGTGCCTAAATTTCCATCAAGACAATCAATCGTCTGTTGCTTTAAAATCTTCATGACCCAGCTTCATGGCTAGCTTTTCAGACTTGTTTTTAACATTGGTTCCACTGACATGCACACCTCATCCAGCTACAATGGAAAACCATTGATTGATGGCCTCCAACATATAAATCCTTATCTTCACACTTCCGTTTTTGGTACATTCCCTGTTGTCCCTCGCGCATTGTCCATTCTTCTTGCAGTTTTTCTTGCTGATGCATCATGTGGGAAATCATAGATTTTAGCACTCCCATTACCTCTGGTAGCTGACGATGAGCGGTGTTTGGTCCAGTAGGGTTAATTTTTGGGTTAGTGTCAAATCTTTTCGTGGCATCGTGGCAAAAGTCTCAAATATTTTTGTTAAAAACAAAAATTTAAAAATCACTGCTTTTTGAGTTGGCAGCCGACGGCCCAAATGGATAAAAGTAATACAAGGAACACGCAACTGCTACAACTCTTCACTCTACGGACAGTGTAGTGTCTACTGGCCACAAGTACACGTGACTGTCTCTCTCCTGCCCTAATTGAGCAGCAGAGTGTCCCAAATAAAGGGAACTCCTGGCTACTTTCTCAACTAATTTTTGTTTTCTAAGAGTTACCTCAAATAAACAGCTGCCCCAATTAACCGATGATCAATTAACCAGAATCCACTGAATTAGAAAAACATTGACAAAGGAAGCTCAGTTTGTGTCCAAAATATGAGAAAAGACAACACTTAACTGGTGAAACACTCACTGGAAACCATCTCCATGTACAGCACAGTAGCGGTTAGCACAATGCTTTACAGTAACAGTGACCTGGGTTCAATTCTCGCTGCTGCCTGTAAGGAGTTCTACGCTCTCTCCATGACCATATTACTCCAAGTGCTCCAGTTTCCCCCCAGTTTCCAAAAATGGACCAGTTGGCAGGTTAATTGGTCATTGTGAATTGTCCTGTGATGAGGTTAGGGTTAAATTGGGGGATTGCTGAGTGGTGTGGCTTGAAGGGCCAGAGGGGCCTATTCTGAGCTGTATGTCAATACATAAATAAATAAATAACTGAAATTTGATTCCTTCCTTGAAAATCAAACTCGTTTTCTTAAGAACGTCATGCAGAGCAGTGTGCTAGAGTTCATCTCGTTCTGATTCTGACAAAGTAGATCAAACTTAATAGTTCAGTATTATGGTCATCCGCTCATAAAATTATTTCTAAGTATACTTCATAACTTTTTTCCCAGCACTACACAATATAAAGGTTAATATGAAATTTAGTTTTCTGGAATTATGATTTGTAATCCTGAACATGGGGAAATAATAAGCTTCCAAATGTAAACTGCAGATACATAGCAAAAATTCAAGTACTGAGATTCTAGTTAAAAGTTTGGAAATTGGGACAAAGTAGTGAAAGACTATTTCAACAAGCCAGTAGAGTAGCTGGAAAGACATGCAGACAACATCAATAAATTCAGATGTACTGCTGTACAAAGGGAAAGATAAAGAGGACAAGGGTTGGCTTGAGGTAGTCAATGGGCTTAGCTCAAAATATTCCCGCTTTAGAACAGTTCAATTGCATATAATAACAGCAAGCTAACTTACACTCAGTGGCCACTTTACTGGGTACACCTGCTCATTATTATCTAATGTAACAATCATGTAACAGCAACTTGATGTATAAAAGCACGCAGACATGGTCAAGAGGGTCAGGTGTTGTTCAGACGACACATCAGAATGGGGAAGAAGTATGATCTAAGTGACTTTGACTGTGGAATGATTGTTGGTGCCAGACAAGGCGGTTTGAGCATTTCAGAAGCTGCTGATCTCCTGGTATTTTTACACACAGCAGTCTCTGTAGTCTATAGAGAAAAAATATCCAGTGAGTGGCAGATCTGTGGGCGAAAGCACCTTGCTAATGAGGAAGATCAGAGGGGAATGGCCAGACTGGTTCAAGATTACAGTAACTCAAATAAACCACATGCTTCAACAGTGGGGTGCAGAAGAGCTTCTTTGAACACATAGCACGTTGAACTTCAAAGTGGGTGGGCTACAGCAGCAGAAGACCATACCGGATTCCACCAGTTACCTAATACAGTGGTCAATGAGTGTATATGCGTACTACATAACCTTAAAAGTGACACTAGTCAACCTATAGAAAATATATTTGCACCATATACAAAGAAATATCAAGTGTGTATCACCTCACAATAAGATACGAGCACCGCAGAAGACCAAAAGCACGCAGGCAGAGAGAATGCTTGCATGAGGGCAAGAGCTCACCTTTTGAGCACCCGAGAAGGCATGGTAGTAGCAGGAAACGTAAGTCATAATAGCCTTTTCGTCTGGCCTGAGAGTGCCTACAATATCTGTGCAGAGAGAAAGTCAGCAGAGTAAGGTTGCATCATGCCACAAGCAGAAAAAAAAACTAGTACTCTCATCGTACGGTATATGCAAGAGCACAGGGGGCAGCATCATGCCTGGAACCAGGAAATTTTAATATCTGAAGGATAGCTGAAAGAGAAGCGTGAGATCAGTGCTGCAGGAAGAAGGGGGCTCCTTGATGACATGGTACCTTCTGCGCTCCTGAAAAGGCATGGTAGAAGCAGGAGACATAGGTCATGATAGCCTTCTCGTCAGGACGGGCAGTGTTCACAATGTCTGTGGGTAAACAGAATTATTAGAGGCTTCTAAATCAACATCTAGCACAGGTTATTAAATACTTGCATGCTTTTATCCACAGAGCAATCAAAATGTACAAATCTTACCATCAAGACACTTTCGATTTCATCGAAGGTAAATGCAAATTGGCACACTTACAACGTTCTACCCCACAAATCTATTTGGGGCCCACAAAATGTTCTATAAATACATGCAAAACAGCTGCATTTTCCATGACCAAAAAAGTACAACATACTGATGAAAAATTAACAAGTGATACACCGGACTCTATAACTGAAACTGATTGACAATGTTAGTTATGACCAAAGTAAAAATGGCTGGAGTCACTTAGCACTTTAGTGTAAGAGTCTTATTAGGTGCATCGAGAATCAAACTTACAAAAATTAGCGAAAATAATGAAAAGAAAACTTCCAATAATACAGCTACCAGAAAACACAATAATAGCTCTGTACTTATTCTTGTTCAGTGTGAACTGTTGGTGGCCCCCATCGCTCTCCCTTACCAACAATCAGCTCCTTTTCTTTACACCAGGACATACAGCACTGCACCCACAAAGTTAACTTAAGACTACATATGAATTAGAATATGATGCATCCCACAATGCAGTTATAATCATATTACAAAATAAACAGAACTATCTACCTTAAATACAGTGTGCAAACAACATATACGTACTTACACAGCTCCATCACTACAGAAATGGAATATTCCACCTTGCAGTCGGAAAAGGCAGCATATCAAGACAACCTGAGCCCATCAGCTCAGTTTAGGGCCCATTGTGAGAGTGTATGGGGACAGACATTGAAGTACTTGCACTCAGCAGAATGACAAGATTGTATGCATGTGCGTGTGCGTTTCAGCATGTGGGTCCATCTGCGTGTAGTGTGCTTACCGAGTGCTATCAGTCACAGACACCAAGGCATTAGGTTTTCAGAACACTTTTGTCAAAAGGCATAAACTGCCATTGTGTATCTAAATCTATAAACATTGTGCAAAATATCTACCAATATGTACTCTGCAGTACTTTCTGCTTTCTACAGGAATTGAAGGGAAATTTTCATTAATTAAGTTTGTTTAATCTAAACTCTAAAGCCTCTAGTATAATAGATCCCAATTAGATTAATGACAAAATTAATTTAACAAAACAAGAAGAATTTTGCAGGTGCACCAAGACATTAGTACTTCAAATATTGTCTACTGACACTTTAAATCATTGGTCATCTATTAAATTCACCCACATTAAAAAAAAATTATGTTGGAACAAAAATTACATACTTAAATATATGGAAAAGGAATAACTGACCTGGACAAAAATATACAATTATACCCAAAACTGTTGCACCACTCAGTGAGTTGTGCGTTTGTTATGTGCTGTGACGTATGATGTGGGCAATCATGGTCTTTCCATGACCATGATTGTTCTTGGCAATTTTTTGTACAGAAGTGGCTTGCTTTTGCCTTCTTCTAGGCAGTGTCTTTACAAGATGGATGGCCCTAGTGATAATCAATACTCTTCGGAGATTATCTCCCTGGCATCAGTGGTCACATAACCAGGACTTGTGATATGCACCAGCTGCAGGTGCTACACCTGCCCAAGGGTGACCTGCAGGCTAGCGAAGGGAAGGAGCACCTCACACCTCCTTTGGTAGGGAAGATTCTGCATCCCACTACTCCACTGAGTGAAAAGGTCCACTTAAAAATAGGAAGTGCCAGAAACACTCAGTATCTGTGGAAAATGTTTCTGAACTATGAAGGAGAAGAAAAAAATACTAGGTGACATGAGGGGAGCAGAAAGGATGAAGCCAAAGGTATGAATCGGAGAGATTTGTTTAAGGTGAGTGGAGAAACGTTTAGGGGAGGCATCAGTAGTTTTTCTTTTAAATACGGAGAAAGGAGGGTGGCTGGTACATACTGCTAGGATGGTGGTACAGCCTGATACAACAGTGATGTTTAAGAAAAATGAAGGGCTATGGACTACATTGGAGGGAAAGATTACATTGGTTGTGGAGTAGGTGTGAACAACCTGGGACAACATTGTGGCTCGAAGGGTTGGGACATTGTTTCATTTGGCCATATACGTGCATATGGTTGAAAGACAATAAACTTGAACTATTTTACGTTTTAGGTCATTCTCCCACTTTTTCAGCAATATTGCATTCTCTTGACTTTCCCTAACAAAGTGTTTTCAACCTGACAAATTGACCATTTCTTTCCACAGATGTGAGCTTGACCTGCTGAACACTGCACTTTTAAAAACTTGAGAACACTAGCATCTAAAGTTTTCAAAGATTTTCACATTCACAAATTTGAGTCTATTCCAGTTTATAGACATTATTTATAAGCACATTTGCACAAACATGTAGAGTAAGATAAAACAAAAACAGAAATATGGAAGTTAACCTGCATTTTCTACAAATATCCAGGCATACAACATTACACAAGAATGAAACAGAAATGTATTACATCATAATTAAATAAGGAAAGAATAAACTCCTTTTAAATGTGGTTTAAAGAACTATAACTTAATTACATTATCAATTCTACTGGACTACAGCAACCTGCATCAAAAGCACAAATCTGTCCTGCCTTGGAGTCTCCAGACAGCTGTTTTTCACTTTTTTGCCTCAAAGATCCGAATAGTCCAGTGAGATCACCATTTGCAAATTCTGCCAATTAATGGGAAAATATAAACTCTATGCTTGGCTCTTGTAGCCACACCTGTTACAATTTCACTGAAAAGTTTGGGCCTTCCTGCTGTGGATTGAAGATTCATTATTTTGGCAATATAGATGAAAGGAGTGTGTTTTTTTTTTAAAAAATTAAACAGGAAACTGTGGTTTGAAATTATAAAATGTTGGAACAGCAGAACATCATGAAGGAAGTAAAAATAACGTTAAGCTTAACATCCACTTTCAATACAAAATCGCTTCCCAAAATTCTTACAGTTGAAAGCTAATTTAATGCAAACACCCACCACCCCAGCACTGATCCCTGCACGCCACAAGATTGCTGCAATGCCGTCAACAATGTAAAGTAGCTTTAGGTTTGCAGACGAGCTTAACAGTATTCAAATCAAACGGAAGTCAGCTTTCCCAGCCATACCCAAAAATCACGGACTCCAGAATGTCTTTACTTACAAAGGTCCAGGGGAAAAAAAAGCAGTTTCACATTCCAGTGGAACTCACGAGCCAAATCTCATCCTTGCCTGGCATCCAGGACTGCATTTCCACCTACTTAGGCAGAGTAACAGTTTGGCACAAACTAGATGGGCTGAAGGGCCTGTTTCTGTGCTGTAGTGCTCTGTAATTCTGCTAATCAAACATCGCACAATACTTTACAGTACAGACAACCCAGGTTCAATTCCCGTGCTGTCTGTAAAGTTCTTAATTTTCTACCCCACGACTGCATGGGTCTCCTCCAGGTGCTCCAGTTTCCTTCCACATTATAAACTGCCCATTGATTAGGCTTGGATTAAATTAGGGATTCAACCAACACACATCCAAGTTGCTGGTGAACGCAGCAGGCCAGGCAGCATCTGTAGGAAGAGGTGCAGTCGACGTTTCAGGCCGAGACCCTTCGTCAGGACGGTGTAGCTCATATGGCCTGTTCCCCATTGTAGCTCAATAAATAAATAAATAAACTGAGAGGAATCAATTATGAGTCTACTGGGGAAGTCACGTTCGGACTAAGTTAACATATGTATAGTGTATACACATGGACGATTTAAAAGCTGGGCAGATTGAAAAGGTCAGGGTGACAGGGCCAGCAGAGAGGGAGGGGCCAGTTCAGCTCCCTGCTCTGAGATTTACTCATCTCTGCGCTGAACTGAGGCAGTGGCCTGCGACTAACCGGCTCCTGAATCAGCTGCATTGATGACTTGTTTCGTGTCCACTGACTCACTTTCATGAGATTCATGGCACCAAAACAAAATCAAGCCTGGGACACTGAGACTGCAACAGGCAGTGATGTAACACAAAACATGGAAACGGCCTCATTCTATCCAAAACAGGGACACGTGATCAGTGCTTGTGCTCCATCTCTTCACAAAGGAGGGTGTCCTAGGTGTCTTGTGATTTGATTGATCTAAGTGCCAGGCTGACTTGGAAAGGTCAGGTAAGGACGAAACGGGGTAGTGGGGTCCAGAACCAGAGCATTTCAATTCAACAGGGCCCAGGTCCTAGAGTGAGTAACGACTCGATATTTGGATAATTTAAGCCCCAGACCAGATGGCTCAAAAAGGGAAGATATCAGAACCAAAGGCGAGGGTTTTGGCCATTACCAATCCCTGTTCCACAACGTTTACTCAGCTCTGTGCAGAACTGAGCTGCAGCCTGCTCCAGCTGCTCGGGGCCTCATATCTGTGGACTCCCTTTTGTTCTTTTATTGTTTTATTGTTTGCATGATTTGGTTTTTTCTCTCCTCTGCACATGAGTGCTTGTTTTTTTTTCAAAATTGGTTCTTTTGGGTGTCTTTGTTCTGTGGCTACCTGTAAGGAGGTGATTCTCAAGGTTGTATAAAGTATACATACTTTGATAATAAATGTACTTTGAACTTCATTTCCTTTTTGATCAGTTTGCTCCAACTACCAGAATTGATAAATACTAAAATCTGGGGGCGGGGAGGAATAGCTCACTAACTAAGTATAAGATTTTGCTACAGCTTTACCGTTCATTCAGTAAACAGAACAATTTAACCTTTTAGCATCACGTGTATACACTAGAACATGTTTGTAACAAGGAAACATCTGCCCCTTCTTCGCCTAATAGCATCCAATTCCTACACTAATGATGTTCACAGTTTGCTGAAGTCAGTTTAAAGAGCTTCCTGCAAGTGCTGGGATCAATAACTCAATTTCCGAAAAGATCCTTTTTGTGGAGTTGACTTGCTCCACAGGCTGCATTCAGAATGAAGGACCAAAATTATTAGACGAGCGGTCTTTCTGATGCAAGTAACAAAAGAATTTCAATGTCATTAGGCAAAGACAGATTAGAAGAATGGGCAAAGAAGCTGTAAATGGAATACAGTGTCGGAAGAATATGGTTGTGCACTTTGGAAGAAGAAATAAAAGCGTAGACTATTTTCTAAATGGAGAGAAAATTTTAAATTCTGAGGTGCAAAGGGTTTTGGGAAGTCCTTGTGCAGAATTCCTTAAAGGTTAATTTGCAGGTTGAGTCAGCAAATGCGATGTTGGCATACATTTCAAGAGGTCTAGAATATAAAAGCAAGGATGTAATGTTGAGGTTTTATAAAGCACTTGTGAGGCCTCACTTGGAGCATTGTGAGCAGTTTTGGGCCATTCACCTTCGGAAAGGATGTGCTGACACTGGAGAGAGTTCGAAGTTCACAAAAATGACTCCCGGATTGAATGGCTTGCCATATGAAGAGCGTTTGATGGCCCTGGGCCCGTATTCACTAGAATTCAGAAGACTGAGGGATGTGCTAATTGAAACCTATCCAAAGGTGAAAAGTCTCAACAGAGTGGACATGGAGAGGACAGCCCCTATGGTGGAAGAGTCCAGGACCAGACGACACAGCCTCAGAATAGAGGGGTGTCCATTTAGAACGGAGATGAGGAAGAAGTTCTTTAGCCAGAGAATCGTGAATATTTGGAATTCATTGCCATAGGTGGCTGTGGAAGGAGTTTTAGGTAAATTTACGGCAGAGGTTAATAGATTCTTGATTGGTCAGGGCATAAAGGGATACAGGGAGAAAGGCAGGAGATTGGGTCTGAGAGGAAAAAAATCAATTAGCCATGATGAAATGGCAGACAAGACTCGATGGGTCAAATGGCCTAATACTGCTCCTATATCTTATGGTCTTATGGCCAACTACCCTAATTCCTTAACAGCCATGTTTTTGCTCCACTAGTAACTGGATTGCATCTACAATCAGAAGTTTTTGTGAAATCCTCATTTTTATTGGTAGAAGTACACTGCAGACTGGCACAATAGCATAGTGGTTAGCACAAGCTCTTTATAGTGCCAGTGATCGCCAATCAGTGTTCAATGTCTGCCACTAAGGAGCTTGTATGTTCTCCCTGTGACCACGAAGGTTCCCTCTGGGTGTTCCGGTTTCCTCCCACATTCCTAAGACAAACCGGTCAGGGTTAGGGATAGTAAACTGTGGGCATGCTACATCTTTCTGGTTTCCTCCCAAATTCCAAAGACCAGAGTTAAGGTTAGGGTTAGGAAATTGTGGGCGTGCTATGTCGGCACTCGAAACATGGCAAAACCTGGGAGCTGATCCCAGCACAATCATCGTTGATCTGTTTTGACGCAAATGACACATTTTACTACATGTGACAAATAAAGCTAATCTTAAAAATCAGTCTCAACATCACAATCAAAGAGCCATAAGCAAGACCACTGCAATAATCTGGAGGTGACTTCTTAGAAACAGTGTCAACAATTCAAGGAAATGCCTAAATATTTTTGGCAGCGCTGCAGAGACAAGGCACATGTATACATACCTACTATCACCATAAATATAAGCCACATGGGACACAGACCTCACATCAGGAATAAGATGCAAGTCTCAGCTACTCACTTATCTGCTTGCTTGTATCAATTCATCAGAATGAGGAGGAAAATGCAACTGCCCCAGTGCAGTGGAATTGGGTTGAAAGAGAGAATAAATCAGCCAGGATGAAATGGCAGAGGAAACTCGATAGGCCGAATGGCCTAATTCTGCTCCTCCATCTCATGGTCTACATGGGGTGAGCAGAACAGGAACTATTGACCCCACAGATGATGATGACTGTGACGAGCTGGGTGGTCTTTAAAATTTGTGCCAGAAAACTTGTGCAAAGCAGCAGCCCAAGTTTGGGCTCAAGTTCAGGAGAGTGGCAGTCTACCTGGATGGAAGACTGCCTTTACTAGATCATCAAGGTGTTCAACTCATTTTGTGCAGGAGTACCCTTATGCAACAACTATGTTTTTCTTATTTTGTCCTGATGATGTAGGAAAAATATATTTTTTTAAAAGTGCTTGCTATTTGCACATTCCTCTCAAAGGACACTTCCCACCCACGTAAACTGGTTCCATTTCCTCCCTGTCTACCATTAATAGCTACCAGATTTCACTCATATTTTTTGCCTGTCTCTAAAAGAACAAAATTTGGAAAAGGTGCCAAGGCAGGGTCAGTGGCTCTGTCTTACAGACCAGAAGAGGGAAGAGGAAGAGGGGGGGAAAATTACCTCTTCTTCCATTCCCTCCTCTAGCTCCCTTCTTACCTCTTCTCCTCACTAACCTATCACCTCCCCTTGGTACTCTTCCTCCTCCCTTTTCCCCACTCTCCTCTCCAATCAGATTCATTCTTCTTCAGCCCTTTACTTTTTCCACTTACCACCTTACAGATTCTCACATATCCCCCTCCCCCAAGCACCTGGCTTTACTTAACACCTTCCAACCTGCACCCCTTCCCCTCCACCCACTTCTTATTCTGTTTTCTTCCCCCTTCCTTTCCAGTCCCGATGAAGGGTCTCAGCCTGAAACATCGACTGTTTACTCTTTTCCATAGATGCTGCCTGGCCTGCTGAGTTCCTTCAGCATTTTGTGTGTGTTGCTTTGGATTTCCAGTATCTGCAGGTTTTCTCATCTTTGAGATTCTTCAGATGCTGGAAATCCAGAGCCAAACGCACAAAATGCTGGAGGAACTCAGCAGGCCAGGCAACATCTATGGAAAACGGTAAACAGTTGACATTTTGGGCCGGAACCCTTCATTGGGACCTTCTGCAGAACCTCTTGTGTACGTCAAATTGTAATTCAAGTGTACAGCTCTACCTCGTGTCATAGGCCCCCTCCTTTTTTTTAATATATAAATGGAGTTGAAGCTGTCCTGAGACTCCCAGGAACCAATTTCATAATTATAATGAGGCAGCTAAGACCGTTGTTCTCATGGGAGTGTGGGAAAAGCAAGTGTTTGCAGGATCTGTAAGCTGTAATGACAGAGCAGGAAGTTGGAAGTCAAGGCTGGAACTTAACCGTAAAGGACAATACTGCCAAGTGAGAATTGCTTTTCATCAAAATCTTTCAGTAAATGCAAATACCATGAACGCAAACATATGGAATTTCATTGTGTTAAGAAACTCTATTATAGAAATAACTTCAGCAATTTAAATATTGTATGCTTCTCCTAGTTTCTGTTGTCTGTGATTCTACTTTTAAATATTTAAAAAAAACTTGGATTTGATTCGTGCTGAGACATTGGATCCTAACAAACCAAAAGCAAATGTTCACTGCACACAATGCTGTTGTAGCTGCAATCAGGATTAAGGTAAATACACCACCAAAAAGTATTTCTAATATGTATCAATTCAAAAATTGGGGCGGCAGGATCGCATAATGGTTAGCTCAAATCCTCACAGTAGAGCAACCTGGGATGTGGAGGCGGGGGTGTGGGGAGCGAGACTGGGGATTCAATAGCTACCCTCAAGATCTTGGTCATTATTTAAAATTTTAAATACATTACCCAAGTAGTAAAGGTTTAAAAATTAACTTCCTGCTACTTTTCTCACAAACCACTGCAGTTAAGAGGCTAATTACTCAAAGAGTAAACCTTCATACGAAAATTAGATTTTTAATCTAGATTTCTGCAGGAAAAAAAAACACTGGGTGGAGGGGTGCCAAGAAGCCCTCAAGAGCAACAAGCACGAAAAGGCCCATTAACTCTCCTGAAACTGTACTGAGACAACTATTTGCATTTCTGTAGCTGAGGCTCAAGTTCTTTCCGACATTCCCTACTGGTAAAAAGAATGTGAGTGGGCTGTCACTTGAGCATTTACACCAGCCTACAAAGCCTCTCTTGACAATAACCTGCTAGCGCAGAATTAAAATTTAGTGAATTCTACGGTGACAACTTCAGCCTTTATTTCCAAACACCCTGCAGTTAAAATTCAAAAGCCATCCAAAACTCTTATAAAAATAGAACAAGACCTAAGGAAGAATATTCTGTATTAGTAAACAAATTACAGCAAGCTTGTAAGTGGACACCAAGGATAGCCCCACCGCACAAAAAAAATCACTCACCTTCTGCGTCCAACATCTTAGGTATATCTAAATATTTCTCTGCCACTTCAAAGGCATTGTTCAGATTTGAGAGAGGATCGTCCTATCAGGATGAAAGAGGCGCCGAAAGGTCAAACAACCAACATTACAGATTACAGAAACACCTTTTTCCTCCATTTCAAACACAACCTTCAACATACATAAATTATAATTCAAGCCCAGAGCCATTAAACGCCTTTCAATCCTGGAATCGTTTTCATGAACCTGCTTTGAGTCCTCTACAATGTCAGCACATAAGGGGTCAAAATTCCTCATTGGTTATTATTCTATTATGGATTTATTGAACAGGCACACAACAAAATGAATTTCGGTGTTGTATATGGTGACATACAGTATATTCTTTGATCATAAGTTTACTTTTAACTTTTGAAATATTCCCAATTTGATATGCCTAATAGCAGTGGTCCCCAACCTCCGGGCCGTGGACAAATACATTGCCGCGAAGAACGCAGCGGTGTTGCGGTAGCTGGAATACACCCAGCACATCTTTGAGAAAAAAGCCGAAATAAACAAGCTAACTAATTAGGTGCCGCCAGAGATCTGCGCATCACCTGGGAACCTTCCAAGCTCCTTGTGGAATTTTCCTTTTCTGAGGGCATGTCAGTGCTCCCAAAAAAAAAATAATAATTTTGGAGATTTTTGGATTTTGGAATTTCAGATAAGGGGTACTCGACCTGTCCTGTAATCAAGAATTTGCAAATTCTAGACTTGTAACTAAAATTTAAATTTCAGAGCTATCACGGTTATCTGAACTCTTAATCCAAGCATCCAGATCCGCTAGAGTCATAGAAAACTACAGCACAGAAACAGGCCCTTTGGCCCAACTAGTCAATGCCAAGCCATTTAAACTGCCTACTCCCATCAACCTACACAGGGATCATAGCACTCCATATCTCTACTATCCATGTACCTATCCAAACTTCTCTGAAATGCTTAAATCAACCTTGCATGCACCACTTACACTGGCAGCTCATTCCACACTCTCACGACCCACAGAGTGAAGAAGTTTCCCCTCATGATCCACTTAAACTTTTCACCTTTCACCCTTAACCCATGACCTCCAGTTGTACTCTCACCCAACCTCAGTGGGAAAAGATGCTTGGCATTTACCCTATCTATACCCCTCATAATTTTGTATGACTCTCAAATCTACCTTCAATCTTCTGCGTTCCAACAGATAAAGTCCTACCCTATTCAATCTTTCCTTTTATCTCAGGCCCTCCAGACACGACAAAGTCCCTGTAAATTTGGTTTGTCACCTAAAACACTTGAAAACTTCTGCAGATGTACCATGGAGGAGAGCATTCTGACTGGCTGCATCTCTAACTGGTATTGAGGGGCGGGGGGGCGGGGAAGAGGGGTGCTACTGTACAGGATCGAAGAAAGCTCCATCATGGACACTAGCCTTCATAGCATCAAGGAGCAATGCCTCAGAAAGGTGCTGTTTATCATTAAGGACCCCACCACCCAGGACGTGTCCTGCTACCATCAAGGTGGAGGTACAGAAGCTTGAAGGCACATACTCAGTGATTCAGGAACAGCTTCTTCTCTGCCATCAGACTTCTAAATTGACATTGAACCCATAAACACTACCTCATTACTTTTTTTTAAATTTCTATTTTTGCACTACTTATTTTAATTAAATTATTTAATATACATATACACTTAGTGTAATTCACAGTTTTTTTTCCTATTATCATGTACGGCTGCCGCAGAGTTAACAAACTTCATGACATATACTGGTCATATAAAACATGATTCTTATTCTGATTCTGAATTGTTATAATTTGCACTTCTGCTGCACCTGTAACAAAGATACAAGTTATATGGAAGATTATAAAAATTAACACAATAAGGTTAAGCTTGCAACATACCTTCCTCAACTTGTCATAATCAATGAGTTCTGGCCTGTGTCTATGAATGAGGGCATTGAATGCCAGACCATCTTTCCAACTGCAAATAGAGTCCAAATTGGTAGTGGTGGTGATGGGGGTGGTGGGGAGGTGGGCAAGTAGGAAGAGGAGGAAAAAAGAGAGAGAGATATATATTATTTCTTACAATAAAACTACAAAATGTTGAGAAAAAATATTTTCTTAACATCTTGGCACATGTTAAAGCTATTCCAGTTCCAGAAATTGCTCAGAGTGCTCTACATCAAAGGAAAGAGAATGAAATTTAATGAATATTGTCTGTATGAATCCATTTACATTTAAGTGCATTTCCATTAAGCTCAGCATTTTCTGCGAACAGTTGTCCCTTGAACTTGACTTCTGGTTCAAAGCAGAACGCTAACTCATCTGAAGAGCCCATTGAAACATGCATGTAAATTTGATGACATTTTTTCATAGAGCTATCACCCAGGGGAAGATCCCTTTCAAAACAGCTCTGATATATGTGGCCCACACCACAACCACAGAACTGCTGCAAAAGAATACAAAATTATAAAACTCTGTAAAATATTGGCCATGCTAAAAGCTGAGATTTGTATTTTCAGATCTGTATTTTGTTTTTGCACCTGGTGAGTTAAGTCTGTGTGTACCCATTCTGTTAGAGCAATGGAAAAGTACAGGAGAGAAAATGGCTCCTCAATCTAGTCTCTCAGTAATTCAATAGAATTACAACAAAATAAAATGTTAAAGACTTGCAAGAGGACCACAATCTTGTCGTGGTTTGGAGGCCTGTGTGCCTCAATGACCTGGAGAGCTATGTTGGCTGGGGTCAGAGCCTTATGCTTTGGCTCTTGGTAGGATAGCCTGTGCCAAACTGGTCGAAGGCCGGAGGGCAAAGAGTGGACCACTGGTCCTCTGGGTTCGGGGGTTCAGCTCAGGCCTAACAACCCTGACTGGAAAAACAAAATTATGACAGAAACAGCAATGAAGCATCTTTCTACATCTGAGTGTGACGATATTCCTGAGTCTCCGCCCAGGACTTGCATGACTGACAGTAAACTGAGAGGAAGCTACTGACACGATGAAGGAAGTCGTGAACGCCACCAGAGATAGAGGACCTTCATTGCTGCACTGAACACTAGTGCAGTGATGGGCAGAAGAATAAAGAAGAAAATGTAATAGAAACCTGAAGCGGGTAACACAAGCTTCCATGACTCAATTGTATTAATATATTTTAGTTTAGAAATGAAGGCACGGGGAGCAGTTATAAAGCTCCTGAAAGGTAATAAAACCAAACTACAGAGGAGTACAAAAATCAGATTTGAAGTAACTGCGACAATTTCCAGTGGAGTTAAGAAACCAAATGGGTGATGTATTACAAGTGAAATATGGAAAGTCCATTTCCTTTAGTCAAAAAATGAGGAGTTGTAAATTTTAAATTTATTTTTATTTCACAATGGAATTTTCCCTATAGGCTGGTGCCTGGAGGGAAAAGTCAAGACAAGACTGCTACATCTTCAAGAAAAGTAAGGATAGGTGATTGGAGGCCCACAGAGATGCTAGCAAGGGGATTAGACTTGTTCTGAATTGTCGCAGGAATAAGCTCAATACCGTGGCCTCAGAAGTTGTAAACTTTCATGAACAGCCGAATTGAATTGAATTGGCTTTAATTACATACATCCTTCATAAACATGAGTAGTAAAAATCTGTATGTTACATCTCTAAATGTGCAATTTATAGTAATTTATAATAAATAGTATGTACAACAGGATAGTCAATGTAACACAGAAATGCAGCTGTGTCAGCACGAGTTAAGCAGTCTGATAGCCTGGTAGAAGAAGCTGTACTGCAGCCTATTGATCTTGGCTTTTATGTTGCAGTATTATTTCCTGGATGGAAGCAGCTAGAACAGTTTGTGGTTGGGGTAACTTGGGTCCCCAATGATCCTTCGGACCCTTGTCTTTGTAAGTGTCCTGAATAGTGGGAAGTTCACGTCTACAGATGCGCTGGGCTGTCCGCACCACTCTCTGCAGAGTCCTGCGATTGAGGAAGGTACAGTTCCCATACCAGGCAGTGATGCAGCCAGTCAGGATGCTCTCAATTGTGCCCCTGTAGAAAGTTCTTGGGATTTGGGGGCCCACACCAAACTTCTTCAACCATCTGAGGTGAAAGAGGCGCTGTTGTGTCTTTTTCACCACACAGCTGGTGTGTACAGACCACGTGAGATCCTCAGTGACGTTTATGCTGAGGAACTTAAAGCTGTTCACCCTCTCCACCCCAGATCCATTGATGTCAATAGGAGCTAGCCTAGGTGAATCAATTGCTGTAACTGCATGATCCAACCCATTAAATAATTACAGAACAACAAAATTCAATAGATGTTCTAAATAGCACTTTTGTAAAAAGCATTCAATTCAGTATCCGTATTAATCCACAATAAATCGTAAGAATTCAACTTATTTTTAGTAAATAAAATAATTTCAGATGATGGCAATGAGGAGCGAGATAGATCAGTGATATTGCAGCAAAAACCTTGCTCTCATTGGCAGTAAGACCAAGAGATTGTATGTGGACATGATGAAGGGAAAGGTGACAGAACAGACACGTCGTCATCTGGGGATCAGAAGTGCAGAGGGTGAGCAGTTTCAAATTCCTGGGTGTCAACATCTTTTAAGATCTATCCTGGGCCCAACATATTGATGCAATTGCAAAGAAGGTACGACAGTGACTATATTTCAATAGGAATTTGAGAAGATTTGGTATGACACCAAAGAATCTCGCAAATTTCTACAGATGTACTGTTGGAGGTACGGAGGTACAGAAAGTTGTAAACTCAGCCAACTCCATCATGGGCACTAGCCTCCCCAGCATCGAGGACACCTTCAAAATGTGATGCCTCAAAAAAAAATGTTGGAGGAACTCAGTAGGTCAGGCATCTATGGAAAAGAGCAAACAGTCAATGGTTCAGGCCAAGACCCTTCTTCAGGACTGAGGAAGGGGGAAGATGTCGAAATAAAAAGGTGGGGGAGGGGAAGGAGGCCAGCTGGAAGATGATTGGTGAAGCCAAGTGGATGGGAAAGATCAAAGGCTGGAGAAAAAGGAATCTGATAGGAGAAAAGAGTGGACCATAGGAGAAAGAGAAAGGTGAGAAGTTGTCAAAGGTCAAAGTGGGGAACATAGGTGAGGCAGAGGGTAGAAGTTGTTCACTGGAAGGAGAAATCGATGTTCATGCCATCAAGTTGGAGGCTACCCAGACGGAATACAAGATATTGCTCCTCCAATTATATAGTTGGATACCAAACTAAAAGTGACCAAAAGTGACCTGTGACATGTTCAATTGCAACTCACAGCAGATACTTTAAACAGATCCTTTGATTGAAATTTACACTGTCCACCTCAGAGGCAAAGTTTACAGAAATGCAAAATGAGCTTTGTGATAGTTTCAGATCCCCAAACAGTCCTCCCAGATGAGGCAACACTTCCAGTGTGAATCTGCTGGGGTCGTCTACAATGTTCAGTGTTTACGATGCGGCTGCCTCTGCATCGGTGAGATCCACCGTAAATTGGGGGAACTGTTTCGTCTAGCACCTCTGTTCCATCTGCCACAAGTGGAACTTCCCAGTGTCCAAGCAGTTTAATTCCCATTCCCATATGTTGGTCCATGGCCTCCTCTTGTGCCAAGATGAGGCCACCCTTGGGGTGGAGTAGCAACAACTTATATTGGAGTCTGGGGAGCCTCCAACCTGATTGCATGAATATCGAGTTCTCCTTCTGGTAATGTTTCCCCTCTCCTATTCCCCACTCTGGCTTCTTATCTATTCTCACCTGCCTATCACCTCCCTCCAGGTCCTCTCCTATCAGATTCCTTCCTCTCCAGCCTTTTACCTCTCCCACCCATGTAGCTTCACCTATCAACTTCCAGCAAGCTTCCTTCCCCTCCCCCCACCATTTTTATTCTGGTGTCTTCCTTTCGGTCCTGTTGGAGGGGCTCAACCCGAAACATCGACTGGTTATTCATTTCCATTGATGCTGCAATGCTTGCTGAGTTCCTCCAGCTTCTTGTGTGTGCGTGTGGCTTTAGATTTCCAGCAGAGGCAGACCTTTTCATGTTTATATATTGCATGAATTTGTTGCTATTCTGAAAATTCAGGGAACTCGAGCATTGAAATGTACATCAGCTGGATTATAAAATAACAACGGCTTTTAAAATTTTGCAGTAACATTAATAGCAGGATGCAAGTAACAGATACAACAAACAAAGGCTTTTATCTATCACTCTGGTTTAAGAGATCACATTCCTTCCTCCTTCCCTTCTCTCCCAAGCAATACATTATGCTAAACACATTACCTGATGTGGAAGTTCTGCACATTCACATTCTTGTATGGCGCAGTCTTCCTCTGGCACCACAGCAGCAATCCCTCCTTGGCAGATGTTTCTAAAAAGTGTATTCAGCAGCAGGAAACAACCATTAGAATTGCTAAGCCATTGTAAAATAGTCCAAAAATAATTAGACAATCAGCTTAAAATGAAATAGAGGTGTATTTTACAGGTTTGCAGTCGGCAACAAAACAGAGCTACTGTTCAGAACTACCCAGTTTCCAACTAATTTACATATGACATAGAATACTTCAAATTACAAACTGCCTAGTTAATGATCATTTCTTGTCAGCTTCATACTTAGGAACAATTTCAATACATTACTTAGTATGGAAAACATCCGTGTAGCAAAAAAAAGTATATTCTATGATAAAGGCTCTCATCCCAGTCCCCAGAGTTAATAAAAGTGAATATATAGACCAACATTTGTAATTGTACAGAAGAATTTTATTGCACTTTTATTCAGTAGAAAACTCGATATAGGAATATCAGTATTAAGCAAAGACTACACAGCCCCCTGTGGGTTTTCTTTTAAACTTCTAACAAGATGTGTATTAGTTATTTATTGAGACACAGTGCGGAACAGGCACTTCCGCCCCTTTGAGCTGCGCTGCCCAGCAATCCCCTGATTTCATCGTAGCATAATCACGAGACAATTTACAATGACCAATTAACCTACCAACTCGTATGTCTTTGCACTCCCTCAGATCGCCGATCACGGCGATGACGTACAGACTCCTTACAGGCAGAGATGGGAATTGAACCCATGTCGCCTGTACTGTAATGCTTAGTGCTAACCATTACACTACTGTGTCACCTCACTGAAATCATCAACCTACTTCCAATGTTTCAAATTATTAACTGTTGGAAACCACTCTTTTTAAAATAATACTTTTTATAAAACTTGTACTTTTTTTTGGTGTGTGCCTGCGTGCGTGCGAGTCTGTGCGTGTGCGTGTGTGTATCCGTGATGATGTCTTTTTCATGGCTTTTTACAAGGCGCGGAGTGACAGAGAGAGACTGTGTGGCGTGCCATTCTTCACACAGACATTTTCACAGTATTTTACTTTCATTTGACGAGGTCAAGTTGCGATCTTGACACTCAACCCGGCACGGATGGAAAGCGTACTCGGGAGCGGACCTGACTAGTTTTGAACCCGGGAACCTCCGCTCCCGGGGCCGGCGCCGATGTCGTTGCACCACCAGCTGGCCCGCCTTAGTACTTTTTAACAAACTCGAGTATTTTTCACACTCACTGGCAGAAAGCAGTATAGCAGCTTAACTAACGGTCTATTACCGTTCTCATTTTCCATTGGCTAAATATTACCCATATGATGTAGTTGTATTACAATTAACTAATTTATCTGTACGTAAGGTACTTCTCTTATCTATGAAAGCGATAGATTTTTCCAGAAACACCATTTTTTATTCCTTTGTCTTGCACCTCCTCCCCAGCATTAACTTCTCGCTTAATACTGTTTCTCAGCTCTTTATTTAGTTTGCTTTGTATTTTTGTTTGTACTCTAAAATAAACTGAAATCTTGAAATTAAGACTGCTCACCATTTTTTGGCTCCCCAAGGACCAGAAATTAAACAGAGATTCAACAGGAAGTTCCGACAGTAAAGGGGAAAATATTAACATCCTCCTTGTCAATAAGAATAGACTGACCATTTTATAGTTTTAAACACAAGAGATTCTGCAGATGCTGGAAATCCAAAGCAATGCACACAAAATTCTGGAGGAACTCAGCAAGTCAGGCAGCATCTATGGAGAGGAATGAACTGTCGATGTTTCAGAATGAGATGCCATCATCAGTAAATCAATCCTGATGAAGGATCTCAGCCCGAAATGTCGGCTGTTTATTCCTCTCCAAAGATGCTGCCTGACCTGCTAAGTTCCTCCAGAATTTTATGTCAGGTTTTTAAATCCTTTTTTCCCCCTAAAAAAAACAGGTTTTCCATCAACAACAATTCTGGTAAGAATCAAAAATCGCTGTGAATAAACGTGCCCAGTTCTGTCAAGCTGTGTTGACGCATTGCGACAAGATTTATTTCTATAACAAGACAAATTGAATTCCTGAGAATCTGTTGTACACATTATGCATGAATGAAAAATTCTAGTCCTTTCTTTGGCCTTTGAACTAATTGAAATGGTCAGTCTTACTGAAATAAAAGCTAACCAATTGTCCTCTTTTTGTCAATCAACCATGCACTCATGAATGAAGGGGATGGGAGGGAGGCGGGAAGAGGGAAAAATTAACATTCATATGGATTTTACGACATTTTATTTTAAAACTTAAGCTTTGTGAAACAAAATATTCAAATTTGAGAGTGTAAACTCATTTCTTCTGCAATTATTTAAGTATACTTTTTAACAAAATCATGCATTTTTCACTCACTGGAGGAAAGCAGTGTAACAGTGAAATTAACGGTTTATTGGCTTTCCCGATTTTTATTGGCTAAGAATTAACTACGCGACGTAGTTGTTTTAATTATGTACCCTAGTAACTAATTTATCTCTAAGGAATTTCTCTTATCTTGTCAATAAACATGATAGATTTTCCAGAAGCATCATCCTTTATCTTGCACTCCTAACATTGTTGCTCATTTCTTTATCTAGTTCGCTTAGTATTTGTATGTTTGTTTGTACTCTAAATAAACTGAAATCTTGGAATTAAGACTGCTTGCCATTTTGACTCCCAGAAGAATCAGAAATTAAACAGAGATCCAACAATAACTTAAAACAAGATTTTTAACTCTATACCAACACAAATTCAGCAACTAATCAGCAAGTTAAGCTATTACATCAAGCCATATAATTGAACAATCATTGTGTATTATTATATAGCATTTCTAAAGACAAACTATTGCAATATTCTGCCCCTGCCTTACAAGATTGGTCATTTATAAATTAAAATACAATCATAGTCAGTCTTGCAAAATGGGAATAGGAAGGTTTCCAATTTAAGTTCATCTGACATTGACCACAGTCCTTCTTCAATGAGATTCTACCACTAAGCACATCTCTCCCGCACCCCCTTTTCACAGGGATCGCTCCCTACACGAGTCCCTTATCCACTTGTCCCTCCCCACTGATATCTCTCCTAGCACTTATCCTACAAACAGAACCAAGTGCCACACCTACCCCTGCACCTCCTCCCTCACTACCATTCAGGCCCCCAAACAGTCCTTCCAGATGAGGCAACACTTCACCTGCGAGCCCGTTGGGGCCATCCACTCTATCCAGGGCTCCAGATGGGACCTCCTATATATCGGTGAGACCCAACGTAGATTGGGAGACCACTTTGCCGAACACCTATGCTCTGTCCACCAGAAGGAGAGGGATCTTCCTGTAGCCATCCATTTCAATTCCACTTCCCATCCCCATTCCAACATGTCAGTCCATAGCCTCCTCTACTATTGCACACTGAGGCCACACTGAGGTTGGAGAAGCAGCACATTGTATTCTGTCTGGATAGCCTTCAACCTGACGGCATGAATATCGACTTATTGAATTTCTGGTAATTCCCCCCGCCCCAATATTCCCCATTCTGCTCCGTCATCTTATCTCCTCACCTGCCCATCACCTCACTTAGGTTCTCCTTCCCCTTCCATTTCTTCCATGGTCTTCTGTCCCCTCCTATCAGATTCCCCCTCTTTAACTCTTTCACCAATCAATTTCCCAGCTCTTTACTTCATCCCCTACCGCTCTCCTGGTTTCACCTATTACCTGCCACTTTGTATTTCTTCCTCCCTTCCCTCCACCTTCTTATTGACTTCTCCTCTTCCTTTCCAGTCCCGACGAAGGGTTTCAGACCAAAACATCAACTGTTTACTCTTTTCCATGGATGCTACCTGGCCTGCTGCGTTCCTCCAGCATTTTGTGTGTTGCACTTTGGATTTGAAACCAGTAGAGTGGACACAATGCATTAAGCAGGTGTGTCAGTGCTTAAGAAATTCACCTTGAATCATAAATGAAGTGGTTAAAAAGTAACAGTTAACAAATGTAACAAAGAAAACACCGGCAAAATGCTGGAGGAACTCAGCAGGTCAAGCAACATCTATAGAAAAGAGTAACTGGTCAACATTTCGGGCCGAGACGCTTCATCAGGACTGAAAAAGAGATGAGAAATCAGCGCAAGAAGGTGGGAAGAGGGAAGGAAGTAGTACAAGGCCACGAACAAGAGAAAATCTGCAGATGTTGGAAATTCAACACACACAAAATACTGGAGGAATTCAGCAGGCCAGGTAGCATCCATGGAAAAGAGTAAAAAAGTAGTCGCCGTTTCAGGTCAAGACCCTTCAGCAGGACTTGCCAAAGAGTCTCTGCCTAAAATATCAACTGTTCTTTTTTTTTCCCCATAGATGCTGCCTGGCCTGCCGAGTTCCTCCAGTTTATTCTGTGTGTTGAGTAGTACAAGGTGGTAGGTGATATACGAAACCAGGAGAGGGGGAGGGGTGAAGTAAAGAGTGAGAAGTTGACTGATGAAAGAGGTAAAGAAAGGGCTGGGGAAGGTGGAAGAGCACCAGAGGGAGGTGATGGGCAGGTAAGGAGATAAGATGAGGGGGAGAAATGGGAAATGGTGAAGCATGGGGCAGGGCAATTGCCGGAAGTTTGAGAAATTGATGTTCATGCCATTAGGTTGGAGGCTACCCAGACAGAATAAAAGGTGTTGCTCCTCCAACCTGAGAGTGGCCAAATATGACAGGTTATTTTCAATTCCAACACCAAGTACTGATAGCATAAAGGATGCTCACCCACACAAGAATTCAGATTAAACTGGTGGTCACCGTGAGATTTAAAAAAATCAGTTTACCTTCAACAGATATGTCCTGAATAGCAAAACGAAGGATGATTGTCCAGATCATACCCAAGGTCATCTTAACATTACCATCCACAATTTCTGGAAAAAAAAAGTACATTCAGGTTTTCTTAAAGAAAACTATACACAGCTCATCTTAATCAGCAAAAATTCCTAAATTGAAGTAAAGGGTGTATATTTAGACAGGGGTTCCCATCCTTGGCTCCACAGAATCCTCGATTAATGGTGAGAGCCCATGGCACTTAAAAAGGTTGGGAATTCCTGATCTAGAACTTTATGGATTGAGCCTATAGAATATGACACTGTAACAGATCTCAGCAATTCCAAATATATACAGAATATTATATTTCAGAAAATTTACACTATTTAAGAAAAATTAAACCAAGGCACCAAGCTGAGCAAAAGTAAATATAACATGAATTGGCACAGATTAGGTGCCTTTTGCAAGATGTCAGATGGAGCACCTCACAACTGGCAATTAGAGGGAAGCAGCTTTTCTAGAAGGACAGTTAGTCAAGTTCAAGAAACAGCCAAATGACAACAGAATTTCATACATCCAGGATAAGTGGAAATATCAAGAATAAATGACTACAACAGGATTACTTAGCTCAAAACCAGAGTGATCCAAAATAAACCTTCACCAATACTTCTACAATTATGAATTAGATGTCAGTTTTAGCCAGAGTGGAGGTTGGGGGGTGGGGGGGGGCGGGGAAGAGAATCTTAAGCTACTGAGACATTCATTGAAGCAAAACAGATTCTAACTCCACTTCAAGACAACCATATTCTACAAGAGAAATCTTCTGCATTATTTATTTATTTGAGACATAGCAAATGCGTGGCTTCCAGTCGAGATGGTGCCTGCATACAACACCCCCATGGTTGACATCTTCTTGATAGACCATGAAACCATATATTCCACTTCTTTTGTCTTTTACATTTGTTTTTTGTTGAATGTTGATTCTGGAACTGTTGGAGCCTGTGATTTGCAATTTGGAGACCGTTTGGGTGTTCCAGCATTCTGCAGTCTCTGAGAGGATTCCGGAAGGCAGAAGCAGCGTGCACAAACCTTGTGGCGAGAAGGTTGCAGGACGAGGTGCGAGCTGATTTTCGATTCCATTTTATTGATTAAAGCTTCCATTGTTCAAAAAGAATCCAGTGCTTTCCCAACATATATGACGAATAAACTGATGAAGATGGCAGAGTTTGTCATCAAAATGTCAGCCAAAATCGATACCTGTACCTGGCAGGAAGCCTGTGAAGAGTTTATTCACCTTCCATCATTCAGTGAATAAAGTGAGAAGGGAGATAGAAACATCGAGGTGAATGCAGAGGGTAAGTGCTGGTTGCCTGCCTTTTGATCGCTGGTGGAATTGTTCTGTTGCTGGAGAGGGGAAACTGCTTTCTGACTGCTGATGGGATTGCTCAGATACCAGAGAGGGAAGCCTATCTTTTGATCACTGGCGGGATCGCTCTGCTGCTGGAGAGGGAAGCTGCTGCTGTATCCAGAGAATGTTACCAAGGTTTTCTGCGTTTTGGATATGGACTTGGACTACGGATTTTTTCCAGTCTTAAAGTTTTTTTTTTAAATTATGCTTTTCGTGCAATCTTTCTCATTTTTTTTTCTGTGGGAGGGGGATGGGAGGTCAATCTGCCTGTTCCATTTTAGCTTGTTTTTTTTGTGCGGGGAGGGGGATTTGGGGGTCGATGACAGTGCTGCTGTTCCTTTCTTTCTTGATTTCATGGCTATCTGAGAAGACTTTCAGAGTTGTATTCTTTGATAGTCCTTCCCGCCCTTCAAACCACACCACCCAGCACCCCCAACTTACTTACTTACTGCCCATTACACCACTGGCATTTAGGGCAGCACCTTATTAAAGGCCTTCTGAAAACCCAAATGAACAACATCCACAGAATCTCCTTTGTTTACCCTGCCTGTTATTTCCTGAAAGAATTCCTCCAACAGATTTGTCAGGCAAGATTTCCCCTTAAGGAAACCATGCTTACTTTGGCCCATTTTGTCTCGTGCCTCCAAGTACCCCAAGAAGTCATCTTTCCCCAATGATCCAGAAATCCGAAACCCTGCACCAGTTCTCAGCCATTTATTCATCTGTACTATCATCCTATTCCTGCCCTGACTAGCACATGGCACTGGGAGTAATCCAGATTACTACTTTGGAGGTCTTGTTCCTCAGCCTTTTCCCTAATCCCCTATACTCACTACACAGAACCCCTTCCCTCTTTCCACTATATCATCGGCGCCATTGTGCACTGTGACCTCTGGCTGCTCACCCTCCCTCTTGAGAACCTTTTGCAGCCACATCCCGGCCCTAGCACCTGGGAGACAACACACCGCCATGGCTTCTCTTTTGCAGCCACAGGATCTCCTGTCCATCTCCCTAACCATCGGGTCTCCCATCACTCTCACTCTGCCCGACTTTACTCTTCCCTGCTGAGCTTCAGAGCTGGCCATAGTGCCATTGGCCTGGCTGCTGCTGCTGTGCCCTGATAGGTCATCCAACTTCAGCAGTATCCAAAGGGGGTACTTGTCACTGACAGGAATAGCCACAGGAAACCCTGCCCTGACTGATTACTTCCCTTACTTCCCCTGGTTATCACCCATTTACTATCTGAAGCCTGCACTCTGGGAGTGACTACCTCAGTAAAAGACTCAACTCTAAAGCTGTCAGCCTCTCTGATGGTCCTGACTGCATCCAGCTCCAGTTTCAGTGCCTTGACCTTGTCAGGAGCCGAGGTTGGCTGCACTTTCTGCAGATGTAGTCACCAGGGAAACCATCAGGTAGTAGCCCTGAATCCCACATCTGACAAAAGGAGCATTTCACTGCCTGAACTGCCACCCTGCCTACTCTTGTGATGTCTGACTTCTCAACCTTAAGTTCTAGCCTGTGCCTATTCTTGCCTAAGCTTGTTGAGCCAAAAGCCTGTCCATTCTAACTCTAACACTGTCCACTCCAACAATGGCCATTCCACTCCTGCTTCTTTTTATTGGCCCTTGCTAGTTAAACCCGAATTACAATCAACCCAAGCAGTCTTCTGCTCCACAGCCAAGTCCAGAAAGGACCCACTTGTTTTTGAAAACTGGTGCATAAAGTCCCCAAAGAACTTTCCCCAATTCACTCTGCAATCTCCTGCTCCGCAGATTCCCAGATAACATATTATCTGCTAGAGGCCATCAGCATCCAAGAGCTTCATTATCCAATTACCTTAACTTCTTTTCCTAGCATTGGTTACATGCACCAACTTTAGTGGGGCTCCACAACCAACTTCCCTCCATTGGACAAGAATAAATAAAACAGGATTTCAAATCTCTGAAGATATGGTGTGATCAGGATCAGTCTGGGTCGTGATGTTTCCAGCATGGCTGAGGTTACATTCAAGTATAACCGTTTGGAACATCTCAGTGTTTCGAAATATATACCACAACAAGCCAAACATATGCAAGTAGATGAGGAAATGTAGCTTCATTGAGATCAAAATTTCAGACAACTTAGCATATTTTAAAAGGGTCAAGACAAAACTAGATTTCATCAGCACACCTAAATGATAAAACAGGTTAAAGACAGCATGGTCTCCTTGGGGAACGTTGCCTGTCAAATCTGTTGGAATCCTTTGAGGAAATAACATACAAGATAGACAGAGGAGTCGACGGATTGTGATTACTTGGATTTTGACAAGGTCTTTAACAAGCAGCTGCACATGAGGTTGCCAAACAAGATAAGAGCCCATGGGATAATAAGAAAGATACAAGCAGATGGTAAAGAGTGGGAATAAAGGGGCCTTTTCTGGTTGGTTGCCAGTGACTAGCAGTGTTCCACAGGAGTCGGTGTTGGGTCCACTACTTTTCATGATGGAATTGATGCCATTGTGCCAAATTTACAGATTATACTAGGATAATTGGAAAGGTAGGTAGTGTTGAGGGAGCAAGGAGTCCAGAGGAGGACTTGGACAGATTACAAGAATGGGTAAAGAACTGGCAGGTGGAAAACAGTGTAAAGTGTATGTTCATGCAGTTTGATAGATGGAATAAAGATGTAGACCATTTTCTAAATGGAGAGTGAATTCAGAAAACTGAGGCACAAGTGCAGGATTCCCTAATGGTTAAATTTCAGATATAGAGTTAGTAATTAGTAAAAATGCAATGTTAGCATTCATTTTGAGAGGACTAAAATATAAAAGCAAGGATGAACTGCTGATACAAGGCAGTGGACAAACCACATTTAGAGTGTAGTGAGCAGTTTTGGTGCCCTACACCTAACGAAGGATGTGCTGGCATTGGAGAGGGTCCAGAAAAGACTTAGAAGAATGATTCCAGGAATGAAGCAAGCAACATACAAGGAGTGTTTGATGGCTCTGGGCCTGTACTCATGAGAGTTTAGAAGAATGAGGGGGGAAAGATCTCATTGACACCTACCGAATACTGAAACACCTAGAGTGTACATGGACAGGATGTGACCAACATGGAAGAGCCTAGGACCATGGGGCTCAGCTTCAGAATACAAGGTCACCACTTTAGAACAGAGATGAGGAGGAATTTCTTTAGCCAGAATGGTGAATCTGTGGAATTCATTGCCACAGGTGGATGTGGAGGCCAAGTAATTGGGTATATTTAAAGCAGATTGATAGGCTCTTGATTAGTCAGAGTGTCAAAGGTTATAGGAAGAAAGCAGGAGACTGGAATTGAGAGGACACTCCTTTAGAACAGAGATGAGGAGGAATTTAAAGCTGAAGTCAATATATACTTAATAAGTAAGGGTGACAAAGTTTACGGGGTAAAGGCAGGAAAATGGGATTGAGAAGGAAAACTAACAAGCCATGATCAAATGGCAGAGACTAGATAGGCTGAATGGCCTGGTTCTGTTTCTGTGTCTTACAAGACCATAAGACATAAAAGCAGAATTTGGCCATTTAGCCCATTGAGTCTGCTTTACCATTTCATCATTCATTTTTCTTCTCCGCCCCAAAGTCCTGCCTTCTCCCCATATCCCTTCATGCCCTGCCCAATCAAGAACCTAACAACGTTTGCCTTAAATATACCCATTGACTTGGCCTGCACAGCTGTCTGTGGCAATGAATTCCACAGATTCACCACACTCTGGCTAAAGAGATTCCTCCTCACCTCCATTCTAAAAGGACACCTCTGTATTCTGAGGGTGTGTCCTCTGTTCTTAGATTCTCCCACCATCGGAGCCATCCTCTCCACATCCACTCTACCGAGTGCTTTCAAAATTCAACGGGTTTCAATTAGGTCACTCGTCATTTTCTGAATTCCAGTGAATACATGGCCTAACATTAAGCCCCAATGAAAAGCTGCCAAGTCCAATTCCCAGAAAACTTCATTTTCAGTCTAAGGAATGCCTATCTGCTGTAGTGTTTATGAACACCACAAATTCCATACCACTTACAGATATAAGTCTGTTATGTAAATGGGAAAATATTCTCTTACCTTCTGCTCCGATGGAAACTAGTTTCACACCTTTAGATGCGATAAAATCCAAAGCCTTGTTGACATTATTTATCTTGTGCACCCTCATTTTCCCACGCTCTGGTTTCGGTAATCGCTCCCCTGGGGAAAAGAAGAAGACTGCTTGCATTTTTGTTCTTACTAAACACCCGGCTCACGATCCAAATGACAAGTAAGGTCCAAAAACTTGCATTAAAAATAGAAACCTCAAGAATTTTGGTTCATTTACTCCAACCACATCATTTAAAACTAAAATGGCAAATAACAACAATTGGGAAGCTCACACAGGCATTATGGATTAATAAGCAAGAGAAAAGCTACAGAGGGTGATAATCCAGAACAACATGCACACAAAATGGTGTAGAAACTCAGCAGGACAGGCAGCATCTATGGAAATGAATAAACAGTCGATGTTTCAGGCCAAAACTCTTCATCAGGACTGGAAAGGAAGGAGGGAAGAAGCCAAAATAAAAAAAAAGGTGGGGTGAGGGCAAGGAGGACAGCTGGAAGGTGATAGGTGAAGTCAGGTGGGTGGGAAAGGTAAAGGGCTGGAGAAGATGGAATTTGATAGGAGAGGAGAGTGGACCAATGGAGAAAGGGAAGGTGGAGGGGACAAGCAGGCGAGTGGACTGACATGTCAGAATGGGAATGGGAACAACATCCTCACTCGTGGGAATATTGCATTCATATCATTAATTTTTTTTGGAAAACTTTGAAACTTTCCCTTTTTGGGAATATATATAGTCAAAGTTGACAACAGTGGTCAGTAAATACAAGGACAATGAAACAAATCAAGATTCCAGGGCTTACAGTTCTTTTCTAAAACCTCAGGACACCCCCTAATGCTTAATTTTTTTTGATGTATCTTTTCCAATTTCAAGACCCTGCTAGACATTAAGAATTTAAAGTACTGCAGGTTTATCCCATCCTGACGAAGGGTCTCGGCCTGAAACGTCGACTGCACCTTTTCCTAGAGATGCTGCCTGGCCTGCTGCATTCACCAGCAACTTTGATGTGTGCTGCTTGTTATCCCATCAGTGAGTTGTTTGTTGTTGCTGATCATGCTGCTGCCCGCATTGGAGGTGGAGGAGTTGGTGCGTGAAGAGGGGGTGCAGTCTAACAATGAGTGATAGTCTTAGTCGCTTGTCTTGCGATCGCAAGACCCTATTGGGCGTTGCTAATGTAGAGTGATGCTAGTCTGATTCATTGATTTATCAGCGAACAGCGGGGGAGCTGCGTGGCCTCGATGGTAGAGAGGACTACGCCTCAAGCCGCAGTGTTGCCCAGGACAGAGGCATTGGTGTGGCGTGCCAACCAAGCTGGAGCCAGCACAGCCCCCAGTATTCATTCGGCTGAAGATAAGCCAGACTGTGTTCGATTGCAGACAGCTGCAACATTCATGGACTCAGAGACGTTGTTGTGTGACTGTATTTTACTGATATCTTATATATGCCTGCTAAATATGTGCCATGTTCTGTTTGACCACTGGTACTGTGTTTTGCACTTTGTTCCTAGAGTAACACTGTTTTGTTTGGCTGTATTCATGTATGGTTGAATGACAATTAAACTTGAACTTGAAAGATAGTGCCCATTTAATAATTCACTCTATTTAATAATTCATGGCTCTTCCCGATACAATGAAATGCCAGCAAAGATATTGTGCCCAAGTCTTTGGAGCAAGAACTCAAACAACAATCCCACTTGAAATAAATGTACTACCATGGCTGAATCCCAGCTCGTCCCATATAGCAACCAGCTCTGTTTGGGACAGCACAGAAGCGTGGTGGTTAGCACAACACTTTATAGTCCAGGCGACCTGGGTTCAATTCCTACTGCTGCCTGCAAGGAGCTTGAACGCTCCCTCCCATGAGTTTCCAGTGGGTGCTCCGGCTTCCTCCCACAGCCCAAAGATGTACAGGTTGGCAAGTTAATTGGTCATTGTAAACTGTCCTGAGATTAGGCTAGGGCTAAATCAGGGGACTGCAGGCAGCACGGCTCAAAGGGCCGGAAGCGGCTATTCTGCTGTATCCCAATAAATAAATAAATCTCCTTCCCCTTCCCCCCCCCACACCTTTTTATTGTGGCATCTTCTCCCTTCCTTTCCGATCCTGAAAGGTCAACTGCTTATTCCTTTCCACAGATGCTGCCTGGCCTACTGAGACCCTCCAGCATTTTGTGTGAGAGTTGCTCTGGGTTTCCAGCACCTGCAGACTTTACTCCTGTTTATTCATTGTTCCAGATATCTTCTCAGCTATTACAGCTTGCAATGCATGGCAATTTTAGTCAACTGCATTCAAACACTGAACACGGCCAAGAATTGATTACATCTTCAAAACTACGTTGAACAAAGTCTGCCAGCTTTCTTTCTAAACAAGATCGGTAAGTATGGTTTCAGCTACCATATTCAACCCCCAGCTACTAAGCTGAATCTTGGCCGAGGTGCACAATGGATGTGAATAAACATGGGTCTGATGCAAAGTCCAAAGAGTTCTTACTGCACGGGCACACATGAACAAGTTTAATAAATTACAGGACATTTCATTTACTAGGCCGAGCCATTTACTTTTCTTTTACTGCCAAGGCTATCTAGCATTTTATTGGCATACAGCATCACCGTGCCTCTGTTACCAGGTTTGCAATCTGGTTTAAGATTGCACTGCTGAAGGCAAGTGATTACTTACCAGTGGTTAACCAAACAAGGAATACAACTAAGTATTTTATTAATAACATTTTTTCTGTAAAAAAAAATTATGGTAGCAACACCACCAACAATGAAGAGGCAAGTGAAGGTGAGGCTGAGTCAAGGGCAGAAGCAGGCAGGTGCAAGGTGAGCTCGAGGCAAAGTCAGGGCAAGGTCGACGCACATTCGAGATGAAGTCGAGGAGAGTGGAGCACTAGAATGGCAGATTCAAGGCCCATCCACCTAAACCGAGTCAAGTTTTGATCAATCTAAATGCCAGGATGATTTGGAAAGCTCAGGCCCATAACGTATCAATGTGACAGGGCCCGGGTCTTACAACGAGAAATGACCTCACATTTGGACGATTTAAATGCCAGACCAGTTGAACTGAAATGGCAGGGTGTCGATCCAGAGGTGAGGATCGGATGAGTTCACTCCACTCCGCACTGCACTGAGGCAGAGGCTGTGGGCGCTCCTGGCTTCGTGTCTTGGGCTCCGTGACATTTTACTCCACTATATGCTGAACTGAGGCTGTGGCCTGTTCCGGCTGCTCCAGGCTCCAAGTCTGAGCTAATTCTGAATGCTTTTTGTTTACTTTTACTGTTTGCATGATTTGTTTTTTTTTCTCTCTCTTTCTGCATGTTGAGTGTTTTACAGTCTTTCTTAAAATGTGCTCTTTTGGGTTTCTTTGTTTTGTGGCTACTTGTAAGGAGAATCTCAAGGTTGTATCATATATACATACTTTGATATTAAATGTATTTTGAAACCAAAGACCAGAACATGCAATTCCACAACAAATGCAAATTCCAAAGCAGTTAGGAAATTTAGTTAAATAATTTATAACTTTAAAAAAAAACTAGTATTAAGAATGGGACTGTGAAACTAAAGAAATCCTAAGTACACCATATGCTTTAAGAAGGGAATTTAATTGCCCTTTGTATGTCTTATACGCAACTCTAGCTCAAGAATATCTGAGAAAATGGTTGAGCAATCCATTCTGTTGTAGTAAGCCTTGAACCATAGGACAAGTATACACCTTTGCACAGACACTGACGCCAGTCAAGGCACACTGTCAATTTAGGAAAGCACATGCCACACCTGCATCCCAACAGCAAATTATGTGGACACATACCTATATTGAGCAAGGTGTACCTATCACAGATTAGACAAGAAACGGCCTGGCACTGTAATACTCTGAACATTATCATTCTGTCAAAATTCTCTGCTGTACTCTATGTTCTAAAATCATTCAAACTAGCAACAAAAGGAGCGACCTGAAACTAGAACGCATCTTAAAACATGAATTAGAGTCCACAACCCACACACTACATCGATTAAACCTTGCTGCAGCATCATCCTCCGACAGCGTCGAGGGAGAAAGAGAGATCATTCGAACGCAAGGACCTTCCCCCGGGAGCAGCGAGCAAAGGAACCTGGCTCATAGAAAAAAGGGCCCACACCTACAAGAAATAGCTACACATGCTTAAGCAAAAAAGTCTTCTCTGTACCTAACCAATCCCATAACCTACAGATCTTAAAGTTCAGCAGTGCTGTCAGTCAAATGAGTACAGGCTCAACAGGACTGGAAATAATTTATCAGAAACATGAAAGCAGTTAACACATCTCTCCTAAATGCTGCTGTGATCAGAGTCGGCTTTCATATCACTGACATAGGTCATGTAATCTGCTGTTCTGTGGCAGCAGTCCATCGCAATCGATAATAATAAAAATTACAGTAAGTACATAATTGTGCAAATGTCAGGCACCCTGGATTTTTTAATACTAATTTTGTTTCAGTTGTTTTATTTTTTGTATTCTGCATTAGTGTGTCAGTACAAAGCAGCAAATTTTAGATTTCCAAACATTTAAGTTTCCAAAAAAAAAATTAAACGTTAGAAAATTTTTTGCATTTCATTAAACAAAGTAACATAGAACATAGAAGAGTACAGCACAGGAACAGGCCATTCGGCCCACAATGTTGTGCCAAACCAGCTAACAAACAAATCAAAAACACTAATCCTTCCTACTTAAACTATGTCCATAACCCTCCACCTTCCTCATATCCATGTGCCTATCCAAATGTCTCTTAAAAGCCTCTAATGTATTTGCTTCTACAACCATACCAGGCAGTGCAGTCCAGGCATCCACCATTCTCTGAATAAAAAAACTTACTCCTCACATCCCCCTTAAATCTAACCCCTCTCACCCTTCGATGCATGTCCTCTGGTATTAGACATTTCTACCCTGGGGAACAGATACTCTCTGTCCACTTCATCTGTGCCTCTCATAATCTTGTAAACCTCTATCAGATCTCCCCTCAGCCTCTGACACTCCAGAGAAAACAACCCAACCTTAGCCAGCCTCTTATGATAGCACATGCCCTCTAAAAAGGCAGTATGTGCCGAAGACTTTTGCACAGTACTATCTGTATATAAAAAAATTAAATAGGTAGTGCAAAATGAGAGCAAAAAAAAGTGAGGTAGTGTACATGGGTTCATTGTACATTCAGAAATATGATGATGGAGGGGAAGAATCTGCTCCTAAAGTGTTGAGTCTCTCTCTTCAGGTTCCTACATGTCCTCCTTAATGGTAGCAATGAGAAGAGGGTATGGCCTGTGTGATGAAGTTCCTTACAGATGGATACCGCCATTTTTGAGGTAATGCCTTTTGAAGATATCTTTAATGCTTGGAAGACTAGTGCCCATGATGGCACTGGCTGGATTTGCAACCCTTTGCAGCTTTAAACGATCCTGTGAAGTGGCCCCTCCACACCAGATGGCGATGCAACCAGTTACGATGCTCCCCACGGTACACAGATAGAAATTTGTGAGCGTCTTTGGTGACACAAAAAGCTAACCTAATTAGCTCAACTTTTAAATAGAATAGTATGCACCAAGTCGAGTAAAAAGCTAACCAGCACCAACGTCCCAGCATGTTCTACTACTGTTTCTCTTGGGGCCTTAGCTCCGGTCGCCACCATCCTGTTCTGAGCCAGTGTCTACAGGGTGGACCTGGACTCTCCCCTCGTCTAATTTCGACCTTGACATCCCTCCTACGTGTACTTTGGAAGTCCCTTCTTTTCCCTCTTTCTTTGAGGATTTCATTTTAATGCCCCTCTGGTGACGTTATTGGTTGGCTTCCTCAAGTTGTGGCCAATCCATCTCTATTTCTATTTGCATACTTGTATCGCTATGGATTCCTGGTTGGAGTTTTCCCCACTGTGCCTGGTTGATTACTTTGTCAATCCATCTGATGTTTAGGATCCTTCTCAGGCACTGGTTGGTGAAAGTCAGCAGTCTTTGTAGTGTCTTTTTTTATTGTTCTCTAGGTTTCAGAGCTGTGCCTTTAATCAATTTGCTTCAGAACAGCCAGATTACCATTTATCAAACAATGTGGAAAATAGTCCCGTTTAAAAATAAAGCAGGACAAAACCTAAACTGCCAACTTCATTATCTCAGTTAACGGTAGGGGCCCATGGCATAAAAATATTTTGAACCCCTTATCTAGTGGATTTAATGACCATGGATAATTTTGCCGTCAGATAACAAAAATGTGAACAGTGGTGTTCAACTTAGGCTCTGCAAGAATAAGAGTAGGAGCCATGCATCTGTTTTCTATCTGCATTGTCTTCTGTGTTGCTTGTTTATTATTTTAAATAGTCATGTGTATTGGTGGCATGGTAAAAGCAAAGGGTTTAGTTACATATTCATTCTTTGTTCTGGGCAGTTTAGAGTTGGGGATTACCAGGTGTCATGTCTTTGGTTAACCACTTAATTACATTTGAAAACACTTAACTCTACCTACCTTTGCTCAAGTCCCCTTAAGTGCATTTAATATTGCTAGTTTTAATTTCGTCATTTTAAAATTGCATGTTTTGCTCATACTAATAAAGGATTGAATATATTTCAACTTTTTGAACATTATTAAGATGACAGAACACACACTAGACTTCAGAGGGATCAGAAGTGGAAAGAGTGCACAATTTCAAGTTCCTGGCTGTCAGTACCTCTGAGGACTTAACCTGGTCCCAACAAGTGCAGAGGGAGCTAAAGAAGATCAAGGTGGCTAAAGAGGAATATAGGAGACCTGGAGAACAAACTTAAGCAGAGCAGCACAGAGGAGGTTTGGAGAGGCATTAAGAGCATTACTGGCTTCAATCAGCCTAGCTGTCGACCCTGGGAATGCACCCCTGAATGGACTTATGGGTTAAACCAATTCTTCAATAGGTTTGACAATTCACACCTCTCAGCACACCGGTCTGGATACAGAGGCACCCAATGCTCCCTCAGCATCAACACCTCCCCTCCTCCCATTCAACACATAGATGAACATCACAGGCTACCACTGTCTACATCCCTTCCTTGCCCTGCGCCTACCATCCACACCTCCACATACCAGCTGCTAGCATCCCAACCTTCACTTTCCCCAGCCCCTACCTTCCACCAACTCCCCAGTCATCATGGACTCCCCTTCACTGCTAAGTAGGTGATAGGGGCTCTGGGGAAACTCAGACAAGGCAAAGCATTGGGACCGCATGGTGTGAACCCCAAGGTCCTAAAGGAGTGTGCTGAGCAGTTGTGTTGAGTTCTCCAGCATATTTTCAAACTGTGTCTCAGCCTGGAAAGGGTCCCGACTGTGTGGAAAACATCACGCGTGATCCCAGAACCCAAAAAGGGTCCAGTGGCCCTGAATTAACACATCATGAAGACTGGTCCTGGCTCACCCCTGACCCCTGGTCAGATCAGTCATTGATCCCCTGCAGTTTGCCAACCAGTAGCATACTGGAGTCAATGATGCTGCCATCTACCTGCCAAACAGAGCTTACTCCCATTTGGATAAGCAGGGCAGCACTGTGAGGGTCACGTTCTTTGATTTCTCAAGCACCTTCAACAACATACAGCCTCATTGCTGGGATAAAAGGTCCATTCAATGCAGACTGGCACTTTCATTGTATTCTGGATAACAGACTTCCTGACTGGCAGACCATAGTTTGTGCGGCTTCAGAGCTATGTGCCAGACATAGCTCTAAGCAGCACTGGGACCCCACAGGGGACTGTACTGGCTCCCTTCCTGTTTACCCTGTATATCTCAGACTTTAGATACAGCACTGAGTCATGTCAATGGCAGAAATTCTCTGATGACTCAGCAATAGTTGGATGTACAAAGGGAGGACAGGCGGATGAATACAGGGCCCTGGTGGAGGACTTTGTCAAATGGTGCACTCTGAATCATCTGCAGCGCACCATCAGTAAGACAAAGGCGATGGTGATGGACTTTAGGAAGGCGAAGCCTCTGTTGCTCCCTGTTACTACCGATGGTGAGGGTGAGGATGTGGATGTGGTGAGGGTCTACAAGTACCTGGGGGTGCACCCTACGGAAAATCCTGGCAATTCTAGACAATGTTTCTCACTCTCTGCATGCCACCTTGGCTGAACAGAGGAGCACTTTTAGTAACAGACTAAGACAACTGTACTGCTCCAAAGAGCGCTACATGAGGTCATTCTTACCCTTGGCCATTAGGCTGGACAATGAGTCAACCTATAGCCAGGGAAGTGATGACCCCCTCCTGTTAAACTTTTTGTGGTAACTTGTTTTTTGTTATTTGTACTTCTCTTCTAATATTTATATCTCTGCACTTGTAATGCTACTGAGACAATGTAATTTCCTTTGGGATCAATGAAGTATCTATCTATACATATCGATGCAGCTCAAAGAAAGCACAACAGCGGCTATATTTCATTAGGACTTTGAGGAGATTTGGTATGTCACCAAAAACACTTGAAAATTTCTACCAAAGTACTGTGGAGAGCATTCTAACTGGCTGCATTATTGTCTGGTATGGTGGGGGGGTGGGGGGGGGGTGGTGATGAGGGATGCCACTGCATAGAATCAAAATAACCTGCAGAGGGTAAACCCGGTCAGCTCCATTGTGGGCACTAACCTCCATAGTATCCAGGACATCTCAAGGAGTGATGCCTCAAAAAGGTGGCATCCATCATTAAGGACCCCCCCCCCCCCCATCACCCAGGTCATACCTTGTTCTCATTACTACCATCAGGGAGGAGGTACAGGATCCTGAAAGCACACACTCAATGATTCAGGAATAGCTTCTTCCCCTCTGCCATTCAATTTTTGAATGGACATTGAACCCACAAACACTAGTTCACTACATTTTTTATTTCCATTTTTGCATTTTTTACTATGTGCTTTCTGTAATTTAGTTTTTTTTCTATTATTATGTGCTATGTGGTACTAATGCCACAAAGACAACAAATTTCACAGGTGATATTAAACCTGATTCAGATTAATAATGAACTGATTACTATTGGACATCTTTTCACAGAGCCCTCAGCACACTGGATATCGCTGGTGAAAGGAGGCAGAGAACCACTGACAACATCACCAAGCCAGCAGAGAAAGCCTCAAGATGGCTCTGGATAAAGAGAGCAAGTCCTTGGGGATCTGCAGCACATGCTATCTGAACACAAGTCATGGCTTGGTCAACCATGGCTGGGTTGCCTGGGTGAGGGTGTCTGATGTTGAACAACCCAAAGCACACGATGACCCCAGGATACGTCAATGATGATGTGTTCAGAGCATCATGAGATGTATTTTTCAAACTAGAGTGTGTGTCATACAGGAAAACTCCCCATGCCACATGCTTGGTCGAGTTGCTGCTACAGTCAATAAAATCAACATGAAAACGAGGAATTCTGCAGATGCTGGAAATTCAAGCAACACACAAAGTTGCTGGTGAACGCAGCAGGCCAGGCAGCATCTCTAGGAAGAGTTACAGTCAACATTTCGGGCTGAGACCCTTCGTCAGAACTAACATCTCGTCATAGCTTTGCCCCAAAAAGATGTATTTTTTTAAAAGATGCAAAATTCCAGAGGAACAAGAAACTACTCAGCTGACAAAACAGCCATATAATATGATATCAAGGATTAAGTTAAACTGATCAATAGAAAAATCAAGAGCAGTGGTGGTGATGAAAGAGGAGAAATCTCACCTACAGGAACACAAACTGGTGGTACAGAGATATGAGCTACTGTCGCTGATCTCAGTACATGAAGACTTTAACCAGGACATCATAGAGGTTCTGGCACAGGCAAACATGAAGCAGGCACGAAAATTTTTAGAAGCATGGTTCGCTTCTTATAACTCTGTAAACAAACATACCGATGCACACGGCATCTACGTACCCCTGACAGCCAAAGAAACCTTAGCCAATAGAATTCAAAAGTCAATTGAAGGGGTAGCCACACAGGACTGAAGTAAGCAAAAGGGGAGGGAGGGGTGGATATATAAATGTGAGCACAACCAGAAAGAAATGGCAACTACACACTGAGATGTCACCTCTACTGGTGATGCAAGTTAATTACCAAGCTCACTGAACAATGCAACATCAACTGCCTCAACCTGAACTACGAATATTCATCATCACCCTGGAGGAAAAATAAGTCAAGGATTCCCGGGCAACACACACAAAATGGTGGAGGAACTCAGCAGGCCAGGCAGCACCTATGGGAAAAAAGTACGGTCGACACTTTGGGCCGAGTCTCTGCTGAAGGGACTTGGCCCAAGATGTCAACTGTACTTATTTCCCAATAGACGCTGCCTGCCCACTGACTTCCTCCAGCATTTTGTGGGTGTTGCTTGGATTTCCAGCATCTACAGATTTTCTCGTTTAAGTATTCCCAGACGATATTTTTCAGGGCATAATAAAGCAGATTTACCAAACTGAGAATAAATTTCATGTTTGGTACATACAACAGTACAGCACAGGAACAGGCCCTTCAGCCCGCAATGTTGTGCTGGATCAGCTAAACAATATAGTAGGCAGCTAGGGAATCATGGGTTTGCGCCTCTGGTGGACTGTGTCCTCTCCAGGGTGCAAGCCTGGGTGGTAAGATTTGAAGAACCGGCTGTTGCCCCTGCAGCAGTTTCCCCCTCTCCACATCACTGATGTAGTCCAAGAGAAGGGCAAGCACCAATATAGCCTAGCACTAGTGTCATCGCAGAGGTTGCCAGAGTCAAGTTGTAAACAACATCAAACTGCCTTAGGGACCTGGCTCCGGAGTTCTTCCTCTGGGTTTAGTCCCAAAGACTATCCCATGGGTGGGTATGGCTGCAAAGCAGTGGAGGTTTAAAACCAGAGTTTTCCTTCTCCGAGGAGGGCTGCCGTCCTTGGCTGATAGCCCCACATGCCCCAGCAAGTTCTATGTTCTATGCCTTGCTTCATGCTGGTGAAATTATACAATGTTTAATCTTGGTTCATAATAATGGTTCAAGCTGGTTAAATGGGGAAATGATTACATCCTTCCTAAATGGGATCACTGGCTTGACAATTATTTGTTTTTGTGTCAATAAATGTAAAGTCTTCCTCAATTGTCAACACTATCAGTCTTCTGAGCAGGTAACTTAGGTTCTTTTCACAAGTTTCCCCAAACAATAGCCTTTAGTAGCAAGCACAGGAAAATTTGAAACTCTGAAAATAACTCGGAAAATGTGGAAGGAACTCAGCGAGTCAGGCAGCATCTATAGCAAGTTACTTGCAAACATTTTGTCACCATGTGAGGAGACATCATCAGCCGCTGTTCACTAAGCCTAACGCAATTAAACAATGCACTGATAATGTCTCTTCATATGATGACGAAACTTTTGCAAATGGATTGCCAAGATCGGGAATCAACTCAACCATTTTGAAACTTAGAAGTAGAATTAGATGCATTAATAACCAAACTTAATTGAACATAAATAGATCCAACTGAGAATGGTTCTTTTAGGCATAAAAGCAAAATAATTCCTCACCTGATATCACCTCCAAAAGTAACATTAGTTTGAGGCCATCCCTAAAATCTTCTTCAATTACTTCAATTTGTGTTCCTGCCTTCCGTAAATGCGAATTGCACCATGCTGTAAAAGTCTGCAAGAAAATAATACATGTCCAATCAGTTTAAGTAATATAGGTGGTAACCCACACTTAAATCAACAAATCAACAGGAACTGTGCATTATTTCCCAGATATTAACTTGGGGGGTGGGGGGGGGCGGAAGAGAGAGAGATTGGCATGGGAGGTGGGGATGTATTTCATTTTTATGTTAATGTCATAACAGCCACGGTTTCTATTTGTTCCTTAATGTGGGCAACACTAGCAGGAGCTGCCCTTCATTATGTATTTATGGGAACAAGGTTCTCACCATTCTGTACAATTATGGTTGATGTAATTAGCTTCACATGGTTGTCTTCAAGTTCAAAGTTCAAAAGTAAACTTGTTATCAAAGTACTTGCATGTCACTATCTACAACCCTAAGATTCATTTACTTGCAGACATTCACAGTAAATACAGAGAAATAAATAATATTAGATAAATGAGCAATAAGTATTGAGAACATGAGATGAAGAGTCCTTCAAAGAAGATTGTGGGAACAGTTCAGTGATGGGGCAAGTGAAGTTGAATGAAATTATCCCCTTTGGTTCAAGAGGCTGATGGCTGAGGGGTAATAACTATTTCTGAACCTGGTGGTGTGGATCTTGGGGCTCCTGTACCTTGTTCCTGATGGCAGCAGCAAGAAGAGAGCATGGCCTGGATGATGGGGTCCCTGATGATGGAGGCTATGACAACACTCCATGTAAATGTGCTTAATGGTGGGGAGGGCTTTATTCATGATGGATTGGGTCACTTCCACTATTTTTTGTAGGCTTTTCCATTTAAGGACATTGGTGTTTCCAAATCAGGATATGATACAATCAGTCAATATACTCTCCACACACATCTGCAGAAGTTTGTCAAATTTTTAGGCGTCATGCCAATTTTTTGCAAACTTCTAAGTAGCAGTGTTGATGTGCCTTCTTCACAAAACTTATGCGCTGGGCAGGACAGATCCTTTGAAATGATAACACCAAGGAATTTAAAGTTACTGACCCTCTCCACCTCTGATCCCCCAATAAGGACTGGCTTTCTCCTCCTGAAGTAAATAATCAGCTCCTCTGCAAGAGAAAATCTGCAGATGCTGGAAATCCGAGCAACACACACAAAATGCTGGAGGAACCCTGCAGGCCAGGCAGCATCTATGGAAAAAAGTAGTCAACATTTCGAGCCGAAACACTTCGCCAGGAGCTCCTTGGTCTTGCTGACATTGAGTAAGAGATGGTTGTTGTGGCACCACATGCTAAGTTTTCAATCTCCCTCCTCTATACTGATTTGCCACCACCTTTGTTTCAGTCAATGGCAGTGGTGTCATCAGCAAACTAAAATAAGCACTGAAGCTGTGCTTGCCCTCTCTGGTCATAAGTATAAAGCGAGTAGAGTGAGAGACTAGGCACACAGTCGTCTTGTGCTGCACCTGTGCTGACAGAAATTATGGAAGAGATGTTGTTGCCAGTCCAAACTGACAGGGGTCTACAAGTGAGGAAATTGAGGTGCTAATTGCACAATGAGGTATTGAAGCCAACATCTTGGAACTTATTGACTAGTTTTAAAGAGATGATTGTATTGAATGCTGAGCTATAGTCGATAAATCTGAACAGATCAGTTTGCTGAGCACCCAGATCAGTAGTACGCAAAGCAAACCTTTGAAAATGGCCTTCAAACAGCTCATGTTATTCAGTACTGGGATAGTATAACAATGTAATCTCAAGACACGATTTCCAAGGCAAACTATTAGAAAACCTGCATAGGTCACTGATGTCTTTCAGAGGAAGTTTGGTCTGTGTGCTGCTCTAGGCCCAGAACAATGCAATTCTTACCACAATCTAAATATACCTGGAACATTCTGGGGACTATGTAACTTGTACTCCTGGGTCCTTGGCTCTACAACACTCTCCAGGACCCTAACATTCACTGTGAATGTCCGTCCCTGGTTTGACTTCCCAGTTAAGGACATCTGCTTTAGTAACCTTCACATCCCAGCAGTTTCTGGACGTATACAATCTTAACACAGGGGTATAAACGACAAACTCATCTTCTTTGTTTAATCTCACACATTAGACTACACACAATTCACTTTCACTTAGCAAAGACTGTTTTAGGAATGAATTAAAACTCCCAGCATCTTTCCTATCTTCATCTCAAGCATATCACCTGAGCATGTAGTTTCCATATTCATGAAAGAAGAATATGTCCGTTTAAAATAGAACACTTTACAGTACCAGCAACCTGGGTTCAATTCCCGTCGCTGCCTGTAAGGAGTTTGTACGTTCTCCCCGTGAGTGCTCTAGTTTATTCCCACAGACCAAATATTGGTTGATAGGTTCATTGTCCATTGTAAATTGTTCCATGATTAGGCTAGGATTAAATCAGGGGATTGCTGAGTGGCGTGGCTTTAAGGGTTGGAAGGACCTATTCTGCGCTACATCTCAATAAATTAAATTAAATTAAATTAAATGTTTCCAGATTTGGCGTGGACTTTTTTTTAAAAAAAGAGCAGATTTATCTTTTACTGTAAGAATATCAAAAGCCAACTGTTATTTGGCCTATAAATAATGAAGATGAGTATATGGTGTTCATTACAACAGAGCAGGTCAATACAACTTAAATTGAGTTTTACTGGATCTTCTTTTTAAAACCGTAACGGGTTTTACAGACCCAAAACAAAAAACTTTTAATACTGAAGAGAATAATAATGTGATTGCATGATTACATTTTACCAATTTAGTTTTCCCAAGTATTGAGAAAGCATTATGCCATAAATCTTTCACACAATGTAAATATTTCCACCAGATAGCATTCACCATTCATGCCACTTTAATTTTACTTACTATAGTCAAATGCACAAAGGCTCTATTCAAATACATATAGTAAACCCATTTAACTAGGGAGTCTGTGTGTGCGGCTGCCGGAGGTCTCCTCCTCTCACTCCCTCTCTTCCCCCTACCTTTATTTAACCATTATTAGAGACAGAGAGCGAGAACCTGTGGCATGTTGGAATGAACAATGATTTTTGGTGGACTCTAAATCATGGTCCCTTTGGGGGCTTTGCTATTGCTCGCTTGTCAGGTTGGGAGGGGGGGAGGGCTGTTGCTTTTGCAGAGGCAGGTGGGGGAAGGCTTGATGCTTTTGCACGGGGAGAGGCTTTGCGATTCTAACATCTTTCTGTCATTTTTTTTGGGGGGGTTTCTCTCTATTTTGTGGATGTTGTGTAGAGAGCAAGAATTTGAGGTTATATACTGAATACATTTTCTGATATTAAATGGAACCATTGAATCTGCAGTTTTGTGGAATATTTAACTCAGATCAACAACTTTCGCAAATTATTTTAATCCTATACACAGTCTCTGTACAGTGCTACAGAAGTCGATTTTTTTGGCTAGAACTGCCAACTAAAATCTAAGGTAATTGCTTTCAGGTCAGTACCAATCTCGTATAACACAGAGAACACTTAGCTGCTGGAAAGATGGTAGCAATTACATACATCATAACTGTTAAATCAGATCTACCAGTGCCTCCACTAGTTTCCAGAAAGAATTAAGAAAATGCCAGATGTGACAAAGCTTACAACATACAACAGGTCTTTGAACAGATGTTGAAGAAGACCATCCTACATCAGAAACAGCAAGGCATGCTAAGAAATACACATGAAAATTAAGAATACTTCCCTGCTGTATCCTACCCATTTTCCAGATTACAGAGTCAGAATCACTTTCAATATCACCAGCATATATTGTGATATTTGTGGCAGCAGTACAATACATGGTAATATAGAGAAAAAACTGAAGTACATTAACTATATATATGTATATTAAATAGTTAAATAATCTAAGCAGTACGAAAACAGAAATTAAGGTAGTGAGATGGTGCTCCTGGGTTCAATGTCCATTCAGAAATCAGATGGCAGTGGGGGAAAAAGCTGTCCCTGAATCCTCCCTGATCATAGCAATGAGAAGAGAGCACATCCTGGGTAATGGAGGTCCTTAATGATGGATGCCACATTTTTGAGGCAGTGCTCCTTAAACATGTCTTGGATACTTCAGAGGCTAATGTCCATGATGGAGATGACTAAGTTTACAACTCTCTGCAGCTTACTTTGACCCTGTGCCGTACCCGCTCACCCCCGATACCAAACAGTGATGCAGCCAGTCAGTATGCTCTCCATGGCAGAAATTAGCAGGTGTTTCAGGTGATATACCAAATCTCCTCAAGGACAATGATTTCTACCTAAGCAACTTGGACAATGAAGTCAATGTTTTGATCAGTATGCTCTATCTGGTGCATTGCCAGCTACCTGAAGTTAATATGCCTCATTCAAAAGTTTGAAATTTTGTGAGACAGACACTAAAATCTATTTTGTGTTCATTTCTGAATGCTAGTTGGTTGCTTTTATTGTTTGCAAGATTTGTTTTTTTTTGCACACTGGGTGTTCTATGGTTTTTTCCAGAATGGGTACAATTTGGTGGCTTTGCTTTATGGCTGCTGTAAGGAGACGAATCTCAAGGTTGCATATTATATACATATTTTGGAGATAAATATTTTTAATGCATGGTGACTACACCAGATATTAATCTTCCAGAAGGTCCACAACCTTATCGTAGGGTTTGAAGACCTGAATGCCACAATGACACGGAGAGCTATGCTGGCTGGCCTTGTGCTTTGGCTCTTGGTAAGGTCACGCATTCCAAACAGGTCAAAGGGCAGAAGGCAGATTAAGAGTAGTCCGCTGGCCCTCCGGGTTTGAGGGGTCAGCTCAGGACTAACAACCCTGACTGGTCAAAAAGAAAATCACAGAAACAGCAATGAAGAATCCTTCGACCTCTGAGTACGACGATATTCCGAGTCTTCACCCAGAACTTGCATGACTGACAGTAGTGAAGAACAAGAGGAAGCTAATGACACGATGAAGGAAGATTCATGTACTCTCAGTCAGCTCCATTATGGGCACTAGCCTCCATAGTATCCAGGATATCAAGGAGCAATGCCTCAATAAGGCAGTATCCATCATTACAGATCCCCCATCACCCAGGACACATGCCCTCTTCTTATTCCCACCATCAGGGAGGAAGTAAATTGAATTGAACTTAATCTAATTTATTGGGCAGTTGAATTGAGCATAATTGTTGGTAAAAAAAAATCCATAAATGTATTGGGTGTCAAAAAGACGAGATGGGGAGGAGAAAAGGTGTTAGAGGAAATGTTTGCCTTTCACAATGATCTGACAAAGGGGAACTAAGATCAAAGCCTGGTCAAGAAAGATCAGAGATTGGGGAAGTCCAACTTCCTCAATAGATACGGCTCAGAACAGACTCGTCTGGCCCAAAGAGCCACACTGCTCAGCGAACCACCTACTTATTGAGATGAGGCGTAGAATGGGCCCTTCGAGCCACACCGCCCAGCAATCCTCTGATTTCATCCTTAGCCTAATCACGGGACAATTTACAATGACCAAATAATCTACCAACTGGTCCATCTTTGGACTATGATAGGAAGCTTGAGCACCCAGAGGAAATCCACACGGTCATGGGGTAGAACGTACAAACTCCTCACAGTCGGTAATGGGGATTGAACCCAGGCACCTGTACTGTAAAGTCCCGTGCTAACCACTATGCTACTGTGCCCTCTTATTATACCACTTGTCTCTTGATCTATGGTGCTGGTAGATTAGGAAAGTCACAACTTTGATGCCTACAAAATACAAATAAGGGGGAAAAGAAATATGGAGAGTGGTGAATCCCTTGAGTTAAAGATAGGCAGTTGAATTGAAATGAATTTAATTTAATTTAATTTAATCTAATCTACTTTATTGAGCAGTTGAATTGAGTTTAATTGAAGACAAAAATCCATAAACATCGGAACTAAACTCTGAACTCTGATACCAAAAGCTGTAATAGTGGTGCCCACTGTATGAGTGTCCAGTATGAGCACCCATTCCTGCAGCCCCTGATTTTAGGAAATAGTAGCAGCTGTTATTCTACAAGGATCGATATATTGGCATGTGGATTCAAAATATCTAATGGCCACAAAAGGCCACTGAATTCAAAAATAAGTTCAGAACAAGGAACATAATAATAAATACAAGAGAGTCTGCATATGTTGGAAATCTAGAGGAACACACAGGGAAAACGCTGGAATAAAAAGGTGGGGGCGAGGAGGCTAGCTGGAAGGTGATTGGTGAAGCCAGGTGGGTGGGAAAGGTCAAGTGCTAGAGAAGAAGGAATCTGATAGGAGCCAGATAAGACAGGGGGACCTGGGAGGAAGTGGTAGGCAGGTGAGAAGAAGTAAAAGGTCAGAGTGGAGAAAAGAAAGGCTGGGGGGGGAGGGGGAAGAGGAGGAATTTGTTTCCCAGATGGAGAAATTAATATTCATGGCATCGTTTGGAGGCCATTCAGACAGAATATAAGGTGTTCACAGGTGTCAGGACGAAGGGTTTCAGCCTGAAACGTCGACCGATCTTTACCACGGATGCTGCCCAACCTGCTGAGTTCCTCCAGCGTGTTGTGAGTGTTGCTTTGACCCCAGCGTCTGCAGATTATTTTGTGAATAGAAGGTGTTGCTCCTCCACCCTGAGGGTGGCCTCATCTTGGCACAAGAGGAGAAGGTAAGACGTTGATTTAAATTTCAGTCAATAATTACTTTAAAACAGTTTCATTTTTTTTGTTGCAGAGCAAAACATTAGGTGTGCTGCCAAGCATGGCAAGTGGACAAAAGAAACAAGGGATTAGTTAGAAGTGGCCTATTTATCATCCTGTGGATTCCAATTGCAGAGAGCAATATAACATGCATTTACATCTGCATCTAGATGTAAAAGCAGCTCCTTCACTTCAGTTACAGCAAGAAACCTTTCAAGGGAGCCAGTGATTATAGAGTCAATAATTATTGCAGCTGGTTGTCAACATGCTCAAGCAAATCAAACAGGTCATCAATGACAGGCAATTCGAAATACTGCCTAGTGGGACCAGAGAAAAATCACATGGAAGGCATTCAAGGATTTTGTTGAAAATTTTCTTGGCAACTATAGAGCACCAAACTACATGCAGCTGGTTGACAACATGCTTCAAGCATACAAAAACCATGAATGCAACATGTCACTAAAGATTCATTTCCTGCATTCCCATTTGGACGTCTCTGCAAATCTTGGCGCCATCAGTGACGTGCATGGCGAAAGGTTCCACCAGGACATTGCGGACATGGAGAAACAGTATCAGGGCAACTGGAATCCATTAATGCTGGCTGATTATTGTTGGACACTTAAGTGAAAAGCTTCAGACACCGAGTATGAACAAAAGTCATCAACATTTTTAGCTCAGTTGAACTAATGCAAAGCATCATCACCGTTATGCAATTAAATGCATTACATTGAATAAAAGTTAAATTCTTGTTTTTCCAAATTCCTACATGATACAAGAAGTCTGAAATTATATTTGTGTTCAGCTTCAAGCGGCTTATCATAAACAAAAAATTCTGAGGAAGAAACATTTTCGGAAAAATTCGTTGTCTAGTGTAATTAGAACCAGTAGTGACTTACATTGTTAACTATTCGTTACAGCAACAGAAAAAAAACACATCCCTAAGAGTTTACAATGAATTGCTCTGAGAACTGCAAAACAACACTACATCATATTCAAGTGCCTATAAACCATGTCGAAGAATCTCAAATTCCAAGTCAATGAGAGATAGAGTCATCCCTAAATTCACTTGGTCCACTTTGGACACGTCTCTCCCTTTTGTCTATCTTACTGTCTGCATCTCTGGAGATAAAACTGTCTACTGATTTCCTTTATATATCAACCCATTCCCACAGCTACCTTGACAATACCTTTTCCCACCCTGTCTCCTGTAAAAATGGCATTCTCTTTCTCAGTTCCTTCGTCCTTGCCGCATCTGTTCCCATGATGAGGCTTTTCTTTCCATGACAGAGATGTCCTCCTGCCTCAAAGAACACAGTTTCCCTTCCTCCATCATTGATGCTGCCTCACCTGCATCTCATTTCCCAGGCATCCACACTCACCCCATCCTCCTGATGCCTTACAGGGATAGAGTTCCTCTTGTCCTCACCTACCACCCCATAAGCCTCTGCATCCACACTTCTTTCTCTGGAACTTCTGCCATCACATCGTTACCTCCCCTCCCTCCACTTTTCACAGGGATTGCTCCCTCTGCGATTCTCTTGTCCATTTGCCCCTCCCCACTAATCCCTGCAAGCAGCTAAAGTGCTACACCAGCCTGTTCACCTCTATTCAGGGCCCCAAATAGTCCTTGCAGATGAAGCAACACTTCCCCTGTGAATCTACTCTATCTGGTGCTCCCAATGCAGCCTCCTCTATATTGGTGAGAACTGACATAGACTGGGGTACCACTTTATCAAGCACCTCTGCTCCATCCACAAAAAGTAGGACTGCCTGGATTCAACCATTTTAATTACTACCCACATTCCAACAATCAGTCCATGGGTTCCTCTTCTGCCACACTCATGCCACTCTCAGGTTGTAGGAGCAACACCTCATATTCCAGCTAGGTAGCCTCCAACCTGATGGCGTGAACATCAGATTACTCCAACTTCCAGTAATTATATTCCCCCTTCCCCTTCTTCAATCCTCCACTCTGGCCTCTTACCTCTTCTCCTCACCTGCCTCTTGGTAACCCTCCTCCTTCCCTTTCTCCCATGGTCCACTCCTCTCCTGTCAGATTCCTTCTTCTCCAGCCCTTTAACTTTTCTGCCAATTACCTCCTAGATTCTTACTTCAATCCCCCCTCTCACCATATAACTAGCTTCACCTGTCATCTTCTAGCTTCTCCCCACCCCACCTTCTGACACTGGCATCTTCCCCCTTCCTTTACAGTCTTGAAGAATGATCTCAGCTCGAAATGTCAACCGCTTATTCATTTTCATACAAGCCACCTGACCTGCTGAGTTCCTCCAGTATTGTGTCTGGTGCTCTGTAAATATCCACAATCAATTCAGATGAATTGTGTCATGGTAGCGTAGTGGTAAGCACAACGCTTTACGGTACAGGTCACACAGATTCAATTTCCACCACTGCCTTGTAAGGAGTTTGTACATTCTGGGGTTCCTCCAGGTGCCCCAGTTTCCTCCCACAGTCCAAAGACATACCAGTTGGTCAGTTAATTGCTCATTGTAAGTTGTCCCATGATTAGGCTAGGATTGCTGGGCAGAGCGACTCATTGGACTAGTAAGGCCTACTCTGCACTGTATCTCAATAAAATTAAAAACAAACTGATGAAGGTCTCTCATTTTTAAAATAGAAATTAGTAGCAAGTTCTTAACAAGGTCTTTTTCTTCAATGCTACAGTCAGCCAGCTCCCCAGCAAATTTGCTCATTTCATGACTTCCAGTCATAACAATCCCGGTTACAGCATTCTCGGATGATGAGATCATGGACTGAATTTAAGCATCCAGTGCACCATGTGGTTTTTGCACTAGCCCGCCACCCATGTCATGAAGCAGTTTTCAGGAGACACAAGGTTTAACAATGTTTTAAATAGTTAAGAAATGCACCCTTCGCAAAATATTAGTACAATAGCAATGTCTATGCATTCACCATGTCAGAAGTTACTTGTTTATACTGTACCCACCAAGTAGCAATTAAGTTCAAGGGAAAGAATTCTCCCCCACAGCCCCACCTCAAACCAAAAGTAAATTGCAACATTCCGGAAAAGACAGGAATAACAAGTCATTTTTTATCAACAATTCGTCAAGCACATGATTACAATTTGACTAAGTAGCTGATTAAAATTGTGATGAAGACAGTTCAATGTGGACAAGTTGAAGTCATCCAATGCCACCAGAAGTGATAATCATTTTCTCAATATTAAGAATGTAGAAACACAAGAGAGTGGAGAGAGACTGGAATACGAATATCGACACTGAAGCCTTGCAGGGAAATTTTTAAAAGACCAAATGTTGGACCTTATTTTCAAGATGATGCTGAAACATAGTAAATGCATTTAAAGCAACACACATCAAAGTTGCTGGTGAACACAGCAGGCCAGGCAGCATCTCTAGGAAGAGGTACAGTCGACGTTTCAGGCCGAGACCCTTCGTCAGGACTAACTGAAGGAAGAGTGAGTAAGAGATTTGAAAGTGGGAGGGGGAGGGGGAGATCCAAAATGATAGGAGAAGACAGGAGGGGGAGGGATGGAGCCAAGAGCTGGACAGGTGATTGGCAAAAGGGATACGAGAGGATCATGGGACAGGAGGTCCGGGAAGAAAGACAAGGTGGGGGGGGGGTAACCAGAGGATGGGCAAGGGGTGTAGTCAGAGGGACAGAGGGAGAATCATCCTTGCCCATCCTCTGGTTTCCCCCCCCCCCCCTTTTCTTTCTCCCCGGACCTCCTGTCCCATGATCTTCTCATATCCCTTTTGCCAATCACCTGTCCAGCTCTTGGCTCCATCCCTCCCCCTCCTGTCTTCTCCTGTCATTTTGGATCTCCCCTTCCCCCTCCCACTTTCAAATCTCTTACTAACTCTTCCTTCAGTTAGTCCTGACGAAGGGTCTTGGCCCGAAACATCGACTATACCTCTTCCTAGAGATGCTGCCTGGCCTGCTGCGTTCACCAGCAACTTTGATGTGTGTTGCTTGAATTTCCAACATCTGCAGAATTCCTGTTAAATGCATTTAAAGGATTTTATACAAATAAAGCTCAATCTAATCTTGAAGCTGCCATAGCCAGGGGTGGAAATGGAGTTAAGCTCCCAGGATCTATGAAATGCTCTCAATGGCGTGCACCTCAAATACCCTCTCACAACCAAGTGCCATTCCTGGCCTTCACATGGTGCTTAGCTACTAAGCCCAGCAGAACCGTTGCTACTGACAGAAGGGGGAAAGGTGGGTTACTGGCACCTTAAAACCAGTTGTATCAGGCAAATGGGGCTCGTCAGCTGAGATCAGCAGTTCATCTAGAAGAGGGAAAACTCTAATCTCAAACCTCTGCTGCCTTGCGTCTATATCCACTCGTGGGGAAGAGTTTGGGAGAAAACCCCAAGGGAAAATCCAGATCTGGAACCACTAAAGCAGTCCTACGTTTTGTTCAATGCTGACTGGCAACTCCTGCGATGTCACAGGTGCCTTTGGGATCATCAGATGCCTGGAGAGGGGGAGCTTGCTACATGGGCAACAGCTTGCTCTTGCATTATCGTACTGCCCAGACTTGCATATCCAGTCAGCTAGGACACAATATTCAGTCGACCCTGACCGATGGCGGCCTCAATCTTGGGGCAGTACACTTTTCAAAGCCAAACTTAGTAAAGTATGTATTGCTGTGATTGTGGGATTTTTTTTGCTCTTATCCAGCTGAGTTAATAAAATACAACAGGCTTATTCTCAAAGCCCCAGCTCAGAATGTATTTCCACAGTTTAGCAGAAATTTGGAACACTTCCTCAACGTCTGAACACCAGAGGAGTTACAGCTTACAAAAAATAATTAGTTTTAGTTCATATCTTTGAACAACAGTGGTAAAGATATTTTAGAATTGGTAAAATTCAAAACAGTATGGACATCAACCATCATAAAATTGTGAAATAAATAAATTGAGCAAAATACCAACCATCTCCAAACGCAGAATGGGTACCTCAGTGTGGCCGAGCTACGAGACCAAGTCCCCCACCCACCACCAAAGTTCAAAATACATGGTAGCGTAGTGGTCAGCACAACGCTTTACAGTACAGGAAACCCCGGTCCAATTCCCGCTGCTGCCTGTAAGGAGTTTGTACGTTCTTTTCATGATCGTGTGGGCTGCCTCCGGGTGCTCCAGTTTCCTCCCACAGTCCAAAGACTGACTGGTTGGTAGGTTAATTGGTCAGTGTAAATTGTCCCGTGATTAGGCTCAGGTTAACTCAGGGGATTGCTGGGTGGCACGGCTTGAAGGGCCGGAAGGGCACATCCATGCCATATCACAATAAAAAATAAAACAAATAAGAAAAATTTTGAAATTCTAGTAATTCTCACATGGGCTACTGGATTAGAATAAAAGGCTGTAGCTGCAATCATTCTTTCCTATTGACTAAAGGGAGGGATATGGAGAAAACAGGCAAAGCAGCAGTCCGGCACTAATAACCCAATCTACAGACTATCCTTGACAAGAACCAAGGACAATTTACAAATACAGTAACACATAACTGCTCTTCAAGTATTAAAAATACAACAGCAAATATTGTTCCTCAGGGTGTAGGAACATTTCATAATCTATCTGGTTAGCCTCCAACCTGATAGCACAAAGATCGATTTCTCATTCTGGTAAAAACAAAATTCCTTCCCCCTCTGCTCTTCTTCTATTCCCCACTCTGACCTTTCACTTCTTCTCCCCCATCTATCACTTCCTCCTGGGTCCCCTCCTTCCCTTTCTCCTATGGTCCACACTCCTCTCCTATCAGATTCCTTCCTCTCCAGCCCTTGAACCTTCCCTCCCACCTGGCCTCACCTATCACCTTCTAGCTATCCTCTTTCCCTACCGCCACTTTTTATTCTGGCACCTTCCCCCTTCTTCTCCAGTCCTGGAGAAGCGGCTCAGCCCAAAATGTTTATTCACTTCAATGGATACTGAGTTAAAACCATAGGAAGAGAATTAGACCATATGGCCCATCGAGCCTGCTCTGCCATTTCATCATGGCTGATCCACTTTTCCTCTCAGACCAATCTCCCGCTTTCTCCCCATATCTCTTCATGTCCTGCCCAATTAAGAATCTATCAACCTCTGCCTTAAATATACCAATGACTTGGCCTTCACAGCTGCCTGTGGCAACGAACTCCACAGATTCACCACTCTCTGGCTGAAGATATCCCTCTGCATCTCTATGATAAAAGGGCGCCTCTCTATTCTGAGGCTGTGTCCTCTGGTTCTAGACTCTTTCGCCATAGGAAACATCCCCTCCACATCCATTCTATCAAGGTTTTTCACCAATCGATAGGTTTCAATGAGGTCAGCGATCAAACGCTCTTCATATGACAAGCTATTCAATCCTAGAATAATTTTCGTGAACCTCCTTTGAACTCTCTCCAGTGCCAGCACATCCTTTCTTAGATAAGGGGCCCAAACTACTCACAATACTCCAAGTGAGGCCTCACCAGTGCTTTAGAAAGCCTCAAAACATTTTGTATGCGTTGCTAACTACTCATCCAGTTTATGGAAAATCAAAATTCAAGTTCAGGAACATGGCTTTTGATCAAAACTTTGAAATTATCAGCTATGTAGTTAGTTACTGCCATTCTGCAAAGTGGATGCCTTTTTCCCAAACTGCCCTTTCAGCAGTGTTCATTAGATTTGCCACTTTGCTTCAGGAGGCTAGCAAGTTTCTCAGGCAGTCACTTGTGTATGGAAAATGAGTTGTGAATTGTTATTGGCAATAAGCCAGTTTCCATTCATGGTTAAATGGAATCCCTGTCAGGATTAGCTACTGCGGGCAGCCAAGAACATGGCAGGGTACCCTTTGAAGGGGATAAATTTATTTACAAATAAACAGCAATCATATCTAGAGCTGCCTGAATGAATGGAAATGCCTTAATGAGAATTCATTTCTCTCCACCGATCCCTTTCACAGCCATGGTCAAATAGTCGCTCAACTTAATATGAATAGATTAATGGGGCATTGGATATAATTTATTTATTGCTTATTTAATTATTTATTGAGATGCAGTGCAGAATTGGCCCTCCCAACCCTTCAAACCACACAGCCCAGCAATCCCCAGTTTAATCCTAGCCTAATCGTGGGACAATTTACAATGGCCAATTAACCTACCAACAGGTAGTTCTTTGGACTGTGAGAGGAAACCAGGGCACCTGGAGGAGACCCACACATTCACAAGGAGAATGTACCAACTCCTTGTTGGCAGTGGCGGGAATTGAACCCAGGTCGTCTATACTGTAAAGCCTTCTGCTAACAATAACACTACTGTGCTGAGAGAAATAGCAGGATTCAAATATTAAAAACTTAACGTGCAGTTACATTCTTCAGAAAGCACAGCAAGTTTCATAACTGCTAGGCATTATGTGCAAGTATTAGCAGTGTAAAACAACTAATTCCATACACGATTAACTTCATCAATGCCATCTGCACAGGATGCTCTTGAAGGGAGTATTTGAAGGAATTGTTGATTTTTGTGCTGGGGAGGGTGTGTGGGGGTTAATGTTCTTGTTGTATTTTGTACGGGGATGGGGGTTTGGGGGTTGATGCTCTTGTTTTGTTTTGTGTGGAGAGAGAGATGTTTGGGAGTTGACGATCATGTTGCTGTTCTTTTTTGTGCGAGGGGTGTGCTTGCTGTTTTTCTTTGAACAACTGCCATGGCTTTCTCTGGATAGCCACAAAACAAAGAAAAACAAATCTCAAGAGTTATATACTGCATAGATACTTTGATAATAAATAAATCTTTGAACTTTTTTTTGGGTAGTTTCACACAGCTTATAACAACAAAATATACTGAGGGAAAAAAAACCGTAAATTCACAATGGAAAAGGTAGTTTATTCTAAACTAGTGAACAGGACAAGCAAAAGTTTCCAAAAGAGACTTTTTTTTAAAGTTTCCAATTTAAAGTTGTAACCAAGTATTTAGAGGGCAATGCAAATCTCCGTGGACTATGTGAGTGAGCAGTTATCTTAAGGAGAGGACAATTAAAAGTGTTAGTAAAGTTGAATGGAGGAAAATGCAAAGCTGTGACGATATAATACATTAGCTTTGGATGTTTCTAATAAAGGCAGAAGTCATAATGGGCCTATTGAGCCCTATTTAACTTTCAACTCAGGAGAAATTCAACTGTTGATTACAAATACACACTGAGTTAGCTTTCTACAGAGCACTTTTTGCACTAGTTAATTCCAATATTCAAAACGTGCCTTAGAAACCAACATTGTGGCAATGCAACAGGGATAGTACTAAAGGAACTATTTCGAAGTTCAAAGTACATTTATTCTCAAAGTATGTATACATTATACAACCTTGAGATTTGTCTCTTTACTAGCCACAAAACCAAGAATCCCAAAAGAACCCCAGACACCGACCTTTTCGATATGGCCCGTGCTTAAATTATTGACCAAATACTTCTAAGCGCTCTGGGGCCTGGACCCCGCCGCCTTGATTCGATCTGCACCTGACCTCTCTGATTCAGCTTGGCGCTTACTTATAGAACCTTGGATCTTCCTTGCTCTTGGTGATGGGCCCACTGCCTCGCCTCACATTGGTTCTGCCACATCAAATTGCTTCCAAGTCCAAAAGGAAGCTACAGGCTATTGCTTGTGGTGATTGTTTACCAGAAAAAAGGAGTGATTAACAAAGTATGTAGTTGTTTTCTTTGTTTCATTGGCCATCAGCCAGGAGTCACTGAGATTCACCAGCACCATTTTAAAATCATATATTTAATAGTGTTTCGGAATACATCAAGGTGAAAAATTTAAGTCATTTTGCGTAAGGGGCATACAAAAATCTTTACTGTAATATTCAAACAAAGCACTGGCTCATCATTATTCCAATAAAGGTTCTCTCTGTCAGCCAGACAGGCCTCTCACGAGTCTAATAAAAAGCCAAAATGTGTGGTTCTGATTTGCACATTTTCCTTCCATCAGTCCTGCAGTAAGGAAAACTTACTTCCATTCCAGTTACCTGGAATATAAAAAGAAGCTAATGAAGCCAAGACAGATTTGCAAACTTCTTAGATTCAGTTATTGGTGGTCAACAGGTCAGAGCGGCGAATGGTTTATGATACTACTCATTCCTTCCACCAATTACACTGAGCCTTGTGTGCTAATCGGCAAGATTCTCAATACCATCCCAACGCTCCTTCTCCCCTTCAAGACACAGTCACTTAAAATCTACCTTTTCATGTAAGATCATGTACTCTTCTAAAAGGTGACACTGAAGAACATGGTTCTAGATTTTTTTTTAAACAAAGGTTCTTCAGGATAAGGTAACAGTCCCATCCTAGGAATGAGCCTAGTAAATCCCTTCTGATGGACATCAGTGTCCTGCTGAAGGGTTTCAGTCCAAAATGTTGACTGCTCTTTTTCATCGATGCTGACTGGCCTGCTGAGTCCTTCCAGCATTTTCTGTGCATTACTTTGATTTCCAACATCTGTAGATTTTCTCTTGTTTGAAATCCCTTCCGGATTGCCTCTAATGCTAGTATATCCTGTCCTAAATAAGGGAACCAAAACAACGTGAAGCTGTTCCACCAACATAAACTGCACTCTAGAACTAAGGTGCAACAACACCTTTGCAAAGTGCAAACGATTCTGAGGCCAAACCTCAAAAGCCATTGGCAACATCATGACTGAAGCATCTGGGGTGTGTGTGGGGGGGGCTGGGAAACTTTCACACATCCACTGGAGAGTATGTTCACCTACCAATATTTCCCTGTTACAGAACATTTTCTTCTGACAATGAAAGTTCAGAGTGAGACCTTGAAAACATGGACTTCCGGTTTAAGATGATGCTGCTGGTAGTCCAGCGACTACTTACTGGTAGTAAGTAATACAAGGAATACAACTACTTCATTAGTAGCAATTTTTCTGTTTAAAAAAATTATGGTAAATAAGCACTGCAAACAATGAAGGAGCGAGTGAAAGCTAGACTGAGCTGAGGGTCAAAGTGTGCGCATACGAGGCTAAGTCAGGGTGAAGTCAAGGCATATTCAAGGCGAAGATGAGCAGCATAGCAAAATCGTAGCAAAGGAGAGGCAAATCCAAGACCCATCCACCTAAACCAAGAGCGAGATTTGATCAATTTAAGCACCGGACCATTTGGAAAGATCTGGTACAGACCAAAACACGGCTATGGGGTCCAGTCCCATACCAATGTGACAGGGCCCAGGTCTTAGAGTGAGGGATGAGCTGATGTTTGGACAGATGGATTGAAAAGGCAAGGTGTTGGGACCAGAGATGAGGGTCAGGCCAGTTCACCTCGCTGCTCCACGACGTTTACTCCACTTTGCACTGCTCCAGCTGCCTTGAGCTTTGTGTCTACAGGCTCTGTGGCACTTACTCATGTCTGAAGTGAAGCTGAAGCTGTGAGCTGCTCGAGCTTTGTGTCAGTAGACTCACTTTTATTGTGAATGCTGTTTGCATGATTTGTTCCCCCCTCCCCACCCTCCGCACACTGGGTGTTTCACGGTCTCTTTTAATGGGTTCTTTTGGGTTTCTTTGTTTTGCGGCTGCCTGTAAGGAGCAGAACCTCAAGGTTGTATAACGTATACATATTTTGATAATATATGTACTTTGAACTTTGAATTACTTCCCATATCTCAGGAACTCTCCCTCAGTAAAGGGCAGGCAAAGGATGAAAATTCATCACTATCAGTCTTTAACAAAGTGACAAAAAGGTATTTGAATATCAAGATATCAGACCAGGCACAAAACTTAAAAACACACCCGCCCATTCTTGTATTGATAATATTTCGCTTTAAATGACACTTCATCCAACTATCATGCCTATAAAGTTTTCTTCACCCTCGAATCTCCAAATTAAGTTTTTGGTGAAGGAGCAAAGACCAAAAAAAGGCCTCTTCCAGCATCCAAAGTCCGGGAGAACAAATGTCCCGTTAGAACAGGGGTTCTGAACCTGGTCTAGTCTCTGGCCCTCCGCAGACCCCTCAGTTAATGGTAAGGCTCCCCGGCGTAATAAAAGGTTGGAAATGCATACTTTAGAATAAAGATGCAGAGGAATTTAGAGGGTGGCAAAACTGTGGAATTCATTGCCACAGTTGATGGAGGAGGCCAAAATATTGGGTATATTTAAAGCGAAGATTGATAGGTTCTTGATTAGTGAGGGCATCAAAGGTAATGGGGAGAAGGCAGGAGAGTGAGATTGATAATAAATCAGCCATAATCGAATAGTGGAGCAGACTTGCTGGACCAAATGGCTCAATTCTGCTTGTGTCTAATGGTCTGAAAAACATGCTTCAATTTCTAAAAATCCACATACCCTATTCTTTATAGGTGGTTTCTAAACTATCACCCTACTCCTGTCACTCTAGTCTTTGGTCTTCGCCATTCATTTTAAATACTCAGTCTGCATTTTTAAACCAAATTAATCAAGATCAATTCAAATGGACGGGCTTGATGGCTCCTAAGTTCATTCTTTCTGCTCTGTACTAGAGCAGTAGAAATAACACAAGCTGAAATTCCACTTAAAGCAAGGTCCAAGAAGAATGTTCAAAAATCATTGTTAAAGTCAGGAGGTTATGTTGCAGCTTTATAGAACTCTATGGCTAGGCCACGTCAAGAGTACTGCACACAGTTCTAGTCAATCCACTATCGGATGGATGTTGAGGTTTTGGAGAGGGTGCAGAAGAGGTTCACCAGGATGCTGCCTGGCTTAGAGGGAATGTTGTGCTATCACGAGAGGCTGGATAAACTTGGGTTGCTTTCTCTGGAGCGGCGGAGGCTGAGAGGAGATCTGATAGAGGTCTACAAGATTATGAGAACATAGAATAGACAGGGAGCATGTGTTTCCCAGGATAGAAATGTCTAGTACCAGATGGCATATATTAAAGGTGAGAGGGGGTAGGTTCAAGGCATATATGAGGGTGAAGATTTTACTCAAGAGTGGTGGATGCCTGGTATGGTGCAGAGGCAAGTACAATACAGGCTTTTAAGAGACCCTTGGGATTTAAGGAAGATGGAGGGATATGGACAAGGATTAGTGTTTGGGTGTTTTTAATTTGCTTTTCAGTTGATTCAGCACAACATTGTGGGCCGAATGGCCTGCTCCTGTGCTCTGCTGTTCTATGCTTAAATTATAACCCCATTGCTCAAATGTCATTTCACTGCCTCAAAAATTATCACCTTCTTAGTTATTTACACAAGCTCATTGACTACATGCAAGAAATAAGCAGAGTTACTGACAAGCATTTGTACAAAAAAAAAACCTTTTGTAAGTGGCAGGGCATTTATTCCACAGCACTGTGTACTCATAGACTGCCCGGTATCAATGTCTCTCAACACATTCCTGTACAAACCAAAGGAGGGCGTTTCCATTTTCAATGCCTTCTTTGTAGAACATCTGACTGAGGGGGAAAAATATGAGTAGTCGCCTTTCAGTACAGTGATGATCTCACAGCCAACCTAAGATTCAGCTATGCAGATAACACCATCCCTCACAAAAAAGCCACTCCCCTCAGGTAATGCTTCAACAAGATTACCTTATACGGTTAAGCTGCTCAATTTCTGAAGTGAGTATTACGTAATCTAGGTGTGGCATACCAGAAGTAGCTGCTGTACAACCATTTAATTCAACAAGACTAGTGGTAGACTTCTTACACAATTCAGATGACGAATGTAATGTCCCACACTACAATACTTAATAACTTACTATGGTAAATAATTCAACCCTTTTTTTTAAAAAAAAGGTTTCCACGTACAAAGTCAAAAGAAAACACATAGGAAGACTGTGGAACCTTGCCATCAGTGTTGTAAATTCATTTAGCAGACACCACAGCCTTTGTGCAGAACAAATTGGAAAGTCTCTCAGTATCAGTCACTGAATTTAAAGTCAATTCAACTTTTGAGAGCAATTTGCAAATACATCAGGCCAAAAATGTGGTAGGTTGTTAGAATCAATTTGCAAGTTAAAATACTGATTAATAAATCTAATATAGTGACTGTAAACAATCATTTTTTGGGGCAAGTGAGAAAAGGTCACCAAGTAACCATGAGAAATAGGAAACAATACCTTAGTGAATAAAACTTTGCCAATTACAACACACCATAAAGGCAAATTCTTGACACCACCCATAAAGATCCTAAACTAGCTCTCCTGCATTTGCATCAAACAATATTGCTATAATAAAACTACTCAATTCCATCTTAAAGAGCAAAGTTTTTAAATCTTAACATTATAAGAGAAGCATCATTGCTACTACTTTAAAAATAAATACCGAGCTGATTCGGTTTAAATTGTTTAGCAATTGACCATCATGGCTCCAAATAATGTCAGAGCCTGGGCTTTAATCAAATCCTCAAAACAATAAAAAAAAAGAAAATTCATGACAACACAAAAGAGTACAAAGTCAATGTTTTGGGCCAAGACCCTTCATCAGTACCCAATATCTGTCCTGATGAAAGGCCCGAAATATCAACTGTTTATTCATTTCCATAGATGCTGCCTGAACTACTGAGTTCGTCCACAGTTTGTTTGTGTTGCTTTGGATTTCCAGCATCTACAGATTTTATTGTGCTTGCAATTCATGACCCTAAGCAAAGAATTAAGAGTAAGTCATAGAAAAGTATAACACAGAAACAGGTCCTTCGGCCCATCTAGTCCATGCTGTACAATTCAAACCCATCAACCTCCGCCAGGACCATAGCCCTTCACTTTAACAGTGAAATCAAGCTCACACATGCACCATTTGCACGAGCAACTCATTCCACACTTTCACCATCTTCTGAGTGAAGACGTTTCCCCTCATGCTCCCTTAAACTTTTCACCTTTGGCCTTTAACCAAACTCACCAGTACCCATTCCCAAATTATGACTCACAAGCAAGAAACATTAATATACAAATTAACTGAAGTGGACTTCAATATATAAAAAGCAGCCGCATTCATGAACTGTCAGAACTAGTTTCCCCCAAATAACACTCTCCAAGTGGTGCTACATCCATTAAAAAAAAGCCAAAAATGAACAGTCATGTGCATTATAAAATTACTCTCCCTGATCTCACTCATCTCTAACAAGGAAAATTCTGCAACTGGAGAAATATGAATCCCTGAGCAGATTTTGTGGAAAATAGGGATTTACAATGTCACTTTTGGCAGCCACAAAAAAAAACTTACTTAAAAATAATCTTTACAACAAAACTTTGGCGGAGGGGCCTTGGATTGGGTTAAGTAATAGTTTTTTTCCCCAAAAGTGCTGCTTCCTCAGATTTTTTTTTTGTTTATGGATTTTGTTTTGTTTATGGACTCTTGAAGCAGAACACAAATATAATTTTAGATTATTTGTATCACATAGGAATTTGGAGAAACATGAAATTAACTTTTTTTGAATATGTGCTTAATTGCATAATGGTGCTGACACTTTGCAATGATTCAACTAAGCTAGAAATGTTTCTTGATGATTTTCATTTGTATTCAGTGTCTGAGGCTTCTCATTTAAGTGTCTAACAATAATCAACCAGCATTAATGGATTCCAGTTGTCCTGATACCATTTCTCCAATCTCCTGGTGAAACCTTTCACCGTGCTTGTCACAGCACCAAGATTGACAGAGAAGTCCAGATGGGGCTGCAGAAAATGAAACTTTATGACATGTTGCACTTCATGGTTTTGTATGCTTAAAGCATGTTGTCAACCAGCTGCACATAGTTTGATGCTCTGTAGTTGCCAAGAAAATTTTCAACATCCTTGAATGCCTTCCATGTGATTTTTTTCTGGTCCCACTAGAAGTTCTTCAAAGTGCCTATTTGATTTGTGAACCAACAAAAATGCCTTCCTTAAACTTGGCATCAGTCATTCAGACTTGAATTATAAATTGAAATTAGCAAATAAAGGTGATTTCAAAAGAAAATGTTGCATGATAGGGAAATTTCATGGTGAGTTTCATGATCAACATCCCAAATAAGTAAGATATACCCAAAAATATTCAGGAAGCAAAATTTTTGTGGTCCAGCAGAACGAGAATGTAGTTACCTTGGACACTTTACACGGTTATGATCAGGGGTTTCCCCAACCTCTTCTATGCCATTAACAGGGGGGTCCATGGAGCCCAGGTTATGATAAATATGCTGTGTTCTCTGGATTTAAGTACAAATGGAAGCAAAATATCAAGGGTAGCTGGTCCAGGACTATATTGCTGTCTCAGCAACATCACAAAATAAACTATTTAGTCATCACACTGCTTATTGGGACCACAATGCCTGCAAATTGTCTGTTCCCTATATTGTACATCTGCACTGCATTGACGATAAAGTATTCTAGGACAACCCATGTAGAGGAGGGAGCACCGGATGCAATAGATGACCCCAACAGACTCACAAGTGAAGTGTTGCCTCACTTGGAAGTACTGTTTGGGGCCCTGAATACAGCGCCTTGCTGTCTCCAAGAAGATTCCTGAAAGCAAACATGTCTTCAGACGGTCTCTAGGCTAAGAAACTTTGAGAGTGGGTGCGAGCCAATGTTCGACTCCATTTGCCAGTTAAAATGTCCATTATTCACCAATGAAGACTGAGACATAGGGGAGAATGTGAAAGATGAGCAGGTGTTCAGTGCTGACTGCCTTCCTCTTCATCGTTGCCAAAAAGTATTTTCTGAACGGCCTATCGCTGTGTGGCTCGCTGTGGTAGGTGAGTAGGCCACTCTGCCTCATGTGGTGTCCATCTCTTTCGATGAATATCAGTGATATCATAAGGTGGTATCATGGTTCTGCGTTTATGGATTGGACTATTGTTTATGGACTGTGGACTTTTTCAGACTTAGTTCTTATATTCTGTTTTTTTAATCATCCGGTCCTTTTCAGTTTTGATGTGTGAGGGGAGGGGTCGATGTTCTTGATCCGATTGTGTGGCAGAGGGGTTTTTGGGGGGGTATTGATCAGGGTGCCATTCTTTTATGTGCGATGGGGGTGGAGGGGCAGTTTGATGTTTCTCTCTGAACAACTTCAATGTTTCTTTCTTCATTTCAAGGCTATCTGGAGAAGACAGATTTCAGAGCTGTATATGGAAACATACATTGGTAATAAATGAACCTTACATCCTCCAAGAGGACCACAACCTTGTCGTAGGGTTTGGAGGCTTGCGTACCTCAATGACCCAGAGACCTCTGATGGTTGGAGTCAGGGCTCTTGGAAGGGTCACCCATGCCAAACAGGTCAAAGGGTAGAGGCCAAACTAAGAGTGGTCCATCAGTCCTCCAGGTTCAGGGGTTCAGCTCAGGGCTAACAACCCAGACTAGTCAAACAAAACTGTTATGAGAACAACAATGAAGAATCCTTCTGCAAGTGAGTGTGACAGTATTCCTGAGTCTCAACCCGGGACTTGCATGACTGAGGAGTGAAAACCGAGAGGAAGCTACTGACATGATGATGGAAGACCTGAACGCTGTATTTCATTGCTGGTCTAAATGCCAGTGATGTAATGGGCAATAATAATAACACCTTACAGAAAAATGACTGTTTGGTGTACAGTTATATTTAAAATAAACAAATTCTTGAAGGGTCCTGGCCCAAAACATCAACTGTTTATTCCTCTCCATAGATGCTGCCTGACCTGCTGAGTTCCTCCAGCATGCATGTGCATTGCTTAGATTTCCAGCATCTGCAGAATCTTTTGTGTTTATAAATTCCTCCATTAGACTGTAATATGACACCGACCATTTGCCATTCAACAAAAGCAATGGCAATGCCGGAGGAAGGAATGCATTGACAATTCCTCTTTGCCCTAAATCAGGGGTTCCCAACCTTGAGCCTACAGACCCCTCTGTTAATGTAAGGCTCAGAGGCATAAAAAAGTTTGGGAACCTCTGTTCTATATTGATAGGATCCTGTTGAATACTGTAAGAGATTGGTGCAAGAAATTTGAACTCAACAGCTGGATAAAAATCATGACTCATGAAAATCTAGAAGAGATAAAGCAAAACCCAGTTAAATGTTTTAATGCAAAGGCAGAAGAAGACAAATCATCAATTCCACCGCCCACTCCCCCCCCCCGCCCCCCGCAAGTAGAAATAGATTTATTGTGGAATGCTAGGACATATTCTGGAGTAATGGTATACAGCAAATACTGATTGAAATACCAGCCATGAATGCGAATTGTAAATTAAATTTAAAATCCAGCTTTGAACAATAGCCTTCTTGGAGCTGTAGACTGGAGTTGAGCGCCAACCAGGCAATACTGATTAACATTCATTGTGGATATCTGAAGACTGGGTGCAAAAATAGGTGTTTGCAAACTATACACAATTCAAAGGAAGTATTGTAGATACATTGTAACTATAGAATTGTCCTGCTGTTAGCTTTAATCTTTAGCATACTAAAATGTCATGTAACAATGGGTCGGGAGGCCTCTTCCTCCAACAGGGGGTCGAATTATGGGGTCTGTTGCTCGTTTTTTTGAATAAACACTTTCATATCCACCAGCTTCAGTGTCTCTTTGGTGACACTGATCACGTCATGACAATATTTGGTGTCATTTTAATAACTCTAATGTCAAATTTAAAGTGTGCACCTAAGAGCCAGTTTTAATAAATGCAGCTGCCATAATTGAAGCTTGTGCGTATCACTAAGTCTAAGACAGCCAGATGTACGGGGGAATGGAGGCCGCTTTTGAAGCGGCTCATGTCACTTTATGGGATTAGTTACTTGAAGGCCTCATTTTAAAAAAAAGCTCTCTTAAACAGTTAGATTAACAAGCCTTAAGGCATTTACTCTCCCTCGAGAGACCAAAAATTATATTTGCTAGCAAGATGCCAAGTTTTAAGTACAAAAATACAAGTTCCATGTATTTGCAAATTTGCATCTGCAGCCTTTGTTCCTTTCCTTGCTCACCCAATTTAAACACTTCGGCAACCCCAATTCTGGACATTTTACCCTCACCCAAGACTATATTCTACTGCAAAATAGATATTTCAATACCAACCGTAACACTGGTATTGTAGTCATTTAAAGAGAACAAATTTAAGTCAATTAGATAAAGATTGTGCCTCTTAAAATCCATCCCTACATCCCTGTCGTGAGAGGTGGAAATGGGCAAGGCCGGCCAAAAGGGCTCTGGTGAAGCTGTATAGTGGATACAATGGACTATAGAAACATTGATGAAATTCAACCATACCAGCGACTTCAGAGGACGATGGAGACAGGAGATCATCGATGGCCTATGCTCCACTGGGTGCCAAGGGCCCAAATAAGCTAAAGACCATATGACTTAGGGGCAGAATTAGGCCATTTGGCCCAATGAGACTGCTCCACAAAAATTCTGATAAAATTTCAAACTTAAATATCTGATACCTTTGACTTACTTTTAGAAGACATCCTAACAGAAGTGATACAGACAGCAGGCACACCAAAATAATGTCTTGGTAATTGTGCACAAAATCATGATGTATCACATTTCAAATGTGGTGGCATGGTAGGGTAGGGTAGTGATTAGCACAACACTTTTGAGTACAGGCAATATACACTGTACAATACATCTATAGAAATTGGTCAAGGTTACAGTTACAAACAAGAGAAAATCTGCAGATGCTGGAAATCCAAGCAACACACACAAAACGCTGGAGAAACTCAGCAGGTCAGACAGCATCTACAGAAAGGAGTACAGTGGATGTTTCAGGCCTATACCCTTCATCAGGACAATGGAGACTATTTAAGAGAGCTTTTTTTAAATGAGGCCTTCAAGTAACTAATCCCAAAAAGTGACATGAGTTGCTTCAAAAGCGGCCTCCATTCCCCCGTACATCTAGCTGTTTTAGACTTAGTGTTACACATTAGCCTCAACTATGGCAGCTGCATTTATTAAAACTGACTCCTAGATGCAAAGTTTAAATTTGACATTACAGAGTTATTAAATGACACCAGGTATGGTGTTAGAAGTGTCCTATAATGTGATGTGAAAAATGTCACCAGAGAGACACTGAACTAGTGGATATAAAAGAATGTATTCAACAAAAACGAGCAACAGGCCTCATATTGAGACACTCTTAGAAGAAAAGGCCTGCTCGACCCAATATTACATGACATTTTTATATGCTAAAGATTAAAGGTAACAACAGGACAATTCTAGTTACAATACTTCCTTTGAACTACATTTAGTTTTCCAACACCTTTTTATTCACCCACCTGTTCCTTGACGCCAAAAAAAAGTAGATTTTTGAGGCATAGCTTGCCCAGGAACAGCACCAGGGGCTACAGATGGTCTCTGGAACTGTTACCACCCATCCTCAAATTAATATATTAGATTTTTTTTGGAAAGTTAGTTAAATTAAGAATTCAACAGCACTAGTGTTGGTGATCTTGGTAGTAACCGAATGCAAATGTTCTCATATTGCCGACTGAACTGCAGAAACAAACAATGAGGCACATTTTCAACAACTATATAAGCAACTAGTTTATTGTAAACGATTTGCTGATCTCTGTATAGTACAGATTCTTATATATACACCATTAGAAAAGCACAAAATAGAGGCACACTTTCTGAAACAAAAAAAAGTAGAGGTACTAAAGTGCCTTCTTCATAATTGCAATTATGACCCCAGAACAATTCCTCTGAAGTGATAACACCTAGGAATTTCAAGTTACTAACCTTCCCCCTGCGCCAGCCCCTGCTGCAATCAGCTCTAATTTTCCCCAGTGAGGACTGGCTCATGGACCTCCAGTTTCCTCTCATGAAGTCAATAATCAACCTCTTGGTCTTGCTGACATTGAGTACGAGGTTGTTATTGAGGCACCATTCATGCAAGTTTTCAATCTCTCTTCTGTATGTGGATTTGTCATGACCTTTGTTTCAGTCAACAACAACCAGCAAATTTTGAATTGAATTGAATTGACTTTATTTCTTACATCATTCACATACATGGAGCAAAAACCTTCACATTACATCTCCATCTAAATGTACAATCATAGTAACTTATAATAATTTATAATAAATAGAACAATCAATGTAATATAGAGTACCCTCAAGTCAGTATGAGTTCATCAGTCTGATGGCCTGGTGGAAGAAGCGGTCCCGGAGCCTTTTGTTTCTGCCTTTTATGCTGCGGTAACGCTTCCCGGACGGTAGCAGCTGGAATACATTGCGGTTGGGATGGCTTGGCTCCCCAATGATCCTTCGGGCCCTTTTTACACACCTGTCTTTGTAAATGTCCTGAATCATGGGAAATTCACAACTACAGATGCACGGGGCTGTCTGCACCACTCTCTACAGAGTCCTTCGATTAAGGGAGGTACAGCTCCCATAGCAGGCAGTGATGCAGCCAGTCAGGATGCTCTCAACTGTGCCCCTGTAGAAGGGTCTTGGGATTTGGGGGTCCACACCAAACTTCCTCAACCATCTGAGGTGAAAGAGGTGTTGCTGTGCCTTTTCCACCACACAACTGGTGTGTACAGACCATGTGAGGTCCTCGGTGATGTGGATGCTGAGGAACTTGAAGTTGTTTATGGCACTGGCGTTGGAGCTGAGCTTAGCCCCTCAGTCATAATTATAAAGCGAGTAAAGCAGCTGGCTAACAGCTTTGTGGTGCACATGTGGTGATGGAGACTGGAGATGTTTGCCAATCTGAACTGACTGGAGTCATCTGCAAGTGAGGAAATCTAGAATCCAATTACACAAGGAGGAATTGAGGCCAAAGCCTTGAAGTTTATTGATTAGTTTCGAGGGGATGGTGGTATTGAATGCTGAGCTGTAGTTGATAACAACCATTCAGGTGTATGCATCTTTGCTGTCCAGATGTTCCATGGTTGAGTGAAGAGCTGTTGAAAAGGCATCTGCTATGGACTTGTTGTGCCGGTAGGCAAATTGGAGCAGATCCAAGTCGCTTCTCTGACATCAAATTTACGTTGAACTTTGATTTCAGATCAACTGTTTTGCAAACGTTCACTGTGTCAGTACAGCAACGCCTCAGAAAAACAGAAGTTAATTATACGAATCCGGAAGAATTTACATATGAAATTTGCATTATTAACAACCTGCCATTTGTGCCTTGACGTCATTTTTTAAAAAATAGATTTTTAAAGCACAACTTGCCCAGGAACAGCACCAGGGGTTATGATGCTACAACCAGGGGCTACAACTGTTACCATCCACCAGCAACTTTTGTTTTGGAAAGTTAGTTAAATCAAGAGTACAATAGTATTAACATACAACGGTGATCTTGGTAGCAAGTGTACTCAAACTGCCATATGAACTGCAGAAACAAACCATAAGGTATATGTTCAACAATTGTATAAGCACCCTGTGCAGGTTTATTTTGAATGATTTGCTGAACTCTATATAGTATAGATTCTTATATTTACACCATTAGAAAAGCACACAATAGAAGCACACTTTCTGAAAAAAATAATTAGCACTAGTTTCAAACCAAATGAAGGGTCCCGGCCTGAACTACCAATTCTTTATTCCCCTGCATAGATGCTGCCTGACCTGCTGAGTTCCTCCAGCAATTTGTGTGTGTTGCTCCGGATTTCCAGCATCTGTAGAATCTCGTGTTTGGGAGACTAGATTGAGCTTATCGTCACCCGCGTTGCACTTTCTCTCCAGCTGTATAACATTTTATTCTGCATTCTGTTATTGTTTCCCATTGTACTGACTCTGGCTGGTGGGGTGGAAGTGTAAGGCGCTCCTTCCCTCTGCTAACCTGCAGGTCACCCTTGGACAAGGTGTAGCACCTACTTAGCCCACCTCCTTTCCCCACCCCCACACCCTAATCAGGGTCACATGAAGCCATGGGAGCAGGTGGCGAATGGTCATGTGAACTATCACAAGTCCTACCTGAAGAGTATTGGTAATGGCTGCAGTCACCCGTCTTGTAAAGACACTGCCCAGAAGGCAGCAATGGCAAACCACTTCTGTAGAAAAATTTTTCCAAGGAGGATAATGGTCACGGACTCTTTATTCCCCTCCATAGTTGCTGCCTGACCTGCTGAATTCCTCCAGCATTTTGTGTTTATTGCTCTGAAACATTAACTGTTTCTCTTTCTACAGACGCTGCATCGTCTTTCTAACACAAACGTTGCTGAGGGATGCTACGTGAAGTGTGAAAAAAGTTAAGGGAGGGAGGCAGGCAGGGGAATGAGAGCTCGGGGAAAATGGATCTGGCATGATGAAATGGGGAAGACTCAGTGGCCTAATTCTGTTCCAGTCTATTATGGTCAGACATGCTGTGGTTCAAATGTTTAGCCAGAAAAAAAACATTCCTACTCAAAAGCTGCCGATGAACTAGTTTCGGAACAAGCCACAGATGTCAAAGGTCACTCATTTTTAAAAAAATCAAAACTTAATTCAATAACATTCCAGGCATCCTAAACAGGCAGCCAATCTTGACCAGCTATTGATTATGAAGAACCTCTGCTACTCCCTGAGCCTCAGGTAAAATAACTATCCAAATTTCTATGCTAACGTATACCACTGGGTGTTGGAAACAGATAACATTTACTGAAACAAACATGTCAGTTTGTATCACATCTCGAAGGAGCCAACAAACGTTGAATTCTTTTGCATCCCCATTGCCTGTAACAAGCAGTTATCTGAAGATGTGGATTAATAGTTAGAATTTTAGTCCCATAACGAAGTTAAAAGTTTAATGCTGTTTTAGAGAACATGATTTGGCGGTGGCAATTGTACCATTTTATATTCAGTGTCAGCACTGGTCTTGTGCACCCAAAGGATTCAAAGTATTTTTATTAACAAAGTATGTGTGCAGTATACAACTCTGAGATTCATCTTGCCCACAGACAGCCATGAAGCAAAGAAATACCATGGAATCCTTTAAAAAAAATCAACTCCCGCCCTCATATAAAAAAAAAACAAATTGCACAAATGGCAACAAGAAAGAACGAGCTGAAACACAGAATATAAAAACAAAATTGAGAGTCATTTTCAGTTCAACTCTGCGCTCGTCATCTAAAGGCCAGCCCAATTCAAAATTGCCCAATATAGCAACAGAAAAAGGAGTGACCAGAACACATCAGAATGTGAACTACCAAATTCAATCCACAAATCGCATCGATTAAACCTTACTGCAGCACCACTGAGCAGAGAAAAATCATTTTAACGTAGGGACCTTCCCTTGGGAGGGGAGGCAGACAGACAACACCTTCCGGCAGCAGTGAGCAAGAGGCTGATAAGATGGTGCTGAACAGCTGTTCGCCATCCACACTTGCCTTGATGTTTCAATCTTCCTCAACACTTCAATCGGTGAAAAATGGAGTCAATCATGAGCTCATGCCCCGTCTTAAGCTTAGCCTCGAGGCCACTTGCTTCCTGCAATCTTGTTGGAGACAGCAAAGTGCCAGATTGCTCAATGGGCCCAAAAACATGCCATCAGACTGTAGATCACAGGTTCCAACAGAATCGGAACCACATTTTACACCATTATAAAATCTTGGCAGTCCATACACTCAATACAGAAAATGTGTTAATATTCTCTTAATTGAAAGGTAGTCTGTTAAAAATCACTTTCACATTCTTGAGAGAAAAAACATCACACAAGATGTAGCTGCTACTGAGCTACATATTTCTGGAAGTTCATACTCTGCAATGGAATTCCTCTGCTAGAACCCCTGGAATCTGCACTCAGCTTCTCCAGGGACTGGAGGATATACCAGCCGGTACTTAGTGGACTGTGGGATGAATGATGTGCTTGGAAATGCATACACTTCATATAATATTCAAAATTCTGCTCAGGGTCTTCGGTGAGAACTCCATATTTTTAAGGATGTTACTAACAATCGAAATAAATGAACTGCAAAGATTTTATGCCTTTGCACTGCAACACAACAAATTTCATATCATGGAAAGAGAGAAAATACAAAGAACTGAGCTATCCTCCTTCCCCTCCCCTCCACCTTTTAGTTCAGACATCTTGCCTCTTCCCTCTCATTTGGAATGTCCATAGATGCTGCCTGACCTGTCAGGTTTCTCCGGCATATTGTGTGTGTTGCTTTGGATTTCCAGCATCTGCAGATTTTCTCTTGTTTATTATTATAATGGGTTGGCTTTTTGGTGCCTTTCCCACCATACACAGCAGAATATTCAATTTTTTTAGTAATGGGGATATGTAACTGCATACATGTTGTTTGTGTCCAGCATTTAATGTCGATACTCCTGTTTATTTTGTAATATATATTGTAGGGTGCATCAGATTCCAATTCATGTGTGGTCTTAGCTAACTTTGTTGGGAATTAAAGTTGGTACGTCGTGGTGCCTATAAGAAAATGGGGCAGATCACTTCAGGTAGGGGAGAGAGAGAGAGAGACCAGGCTGCCAGGAGTTCACGCTGGACAAATAACAGGGAGCTATTTATTGTATTTACTGGTAGATCTTTTGTAAATATTGGTAGTTTTCTTTTCGCTATTGCTCGCAAATTTTGATTTTTAAGGCACCTAATAACCACAAAAGTGCTAAGCGACTCCAGCCATTTTTCACTTCAGCTGGTACTCAATCTAACACCCCCAAACATTAAATTTGTAAGTTTTAGTATAATTTAATCATCATTTTATAGGAAATATCCAACAATTCAAGTTAAATTGATAGTGAAAAATGCCACCAACATTTCATTCCTTATAATACATATTAGAATGCAAATTTCTACAAAGAATGCAACTGATTTCTAATTTAAAATTTCCAAATTATAAAACTATAAATCTAAACCACATTCTTGATAGCCAGTCAATCTAATCAAAATAACCCCCTCTCCCACCATGAAAAAGATCTTTCTGCACTGTGGTGGAGACTGCCGAAGGTCTGCACATTAACGCAGCAGCTACAGCTAAGCAGCAAACATAGCCTATTAAGGCAGAAAAATTTGAGGCATTTTGTAGGGAAATTCTGTTAATAGCTTTTCTGTGCCTCTGGCTGTAGTTCAGAAGATGTTGGACAAAAGGTGACAGGCTGCACTGAATCAGTGGGGAAGCAACATTTCAGAATGCTCTGGCAGAGACATTTGGGTATGAGCATTCGCTTTCAGCTGTACAACACACTACAACTGGTTCACAAGCAGGACAGATGTATTCCCCTAGCCTGCATTATCAACCTTGTGGCACCGTTGGCACAATAACCAGCTTCTGGGCTTCAGCATAGTCCAGTGCCAGGAAAGGAGCAAAGGAAATTCATACCAGCTTTACTCTGACTCTCCAACTTAAGCGAGAAACAAACAATACTGCAATCTACTGTATGCTGAAGTCATGCTGTTAAACTAGCTCTGAAGATAGTGCCACTGAACAACGCAACCAAAAGTGACAGCCTTCAGATAGTTCATGAAACAACTTCAGATATGATTCTGCTACTAATCAGTGCGCAAATTACATTTTGTGGTGTGTTTTCAAATTGAGCAATTTCGCATTTCGTCTCTCCAAGGGAGTTTGGCAAAGTTTTGAGCGGAGTGTGCGGCCTTGCAGGCCAAGAAACCAGGAGACCATGGTCAACTCCCTTTCTCGTCGATTAAGACGTTGAGCAAGATCGAAATAACAGGGATGAGAGTGAAAGGAGAGCGTGTGTACAGCACCATCTGCCTGCATTTGACAGGCCTCCCTCTCACTCACTGCTCCCAGAGGAGGGTGCCTGCATTTGACTGGTCTCTCTTTCTCTCCATCTCTCTTTCGATGCTGCAGTAGTCTTGGGACTTGAGAAAGGTTTAATCGACGCAGCTTGTGGATTGACTCTGCAGTTCATGTTATACGTGTTTCTGGTTACACTTTGTTATTTTGTGCAATTTTGATCGGGGCGGACTGGCTCTGCGGCCTGCTGAAGACGAAAGACACAATGCTAAATTGAACGGCATATTCCAAGACTTTTTCTAATGACTCTACAGCTTGATGTTTTATTTCTTGCTGTTTGTGCAATTTGTTCTTTTATTTGCGCATTGGGGGTTTGATGTTCTTTTTTGAACGGGTTCCATGGTTTTCCTTGTTTCATGGCTGTCTGTGGAGAAGACGAATCTCAGGGTTGTACACCGCATACATACCTTGATAATTAATGTACTTAGTAGTTTGAATCTTTGATAGCTGCCTTAAAGCTTTTCATTAAAATAAACAGTGGCAGAAAATTGCTATATTCAAGTAAAACTTTGTACGTTACACAAGTGTGCAAAACATTTCAGTTGGGCCAGTGTGCTCATAGCCTATTCAGGAAAAGGACGGTGTTTGCAGGTGTCAGGATACAGAATGCAGTAGAAGAATATGGGGGGAGAAAAGGGCACTGAATTCTAACAGGTAGGTTAGTCAGTGTACTGCCTGAACGAGTAGTAGGATGCCTCACTGGATCATTAGCGAGTGATAATGATGCCAGCACACATGCCACTCAACACTACTTCATCAACATCACCATTATGTGCCAGGTTGTATGACATGCCTGATCATGGTCTTTATGACCATGATTGTTTTTGGCAAACTTTTCCACAGAAGTGGCTTGCCATTGCCTTCTTCTGGGCAATGTCTTTGCTAGATGGGTGACCCCAACCATCATCATCAATGTGGTGTCAGCAGTTGCATAATCAGGACTTGTGATGTGCACCAGCTGCTCGTACGACCATCCACTGCCTGCTCCCATGGCTTCATATGACTGATCTTTCGGGGGGGGGGGGGAGGAGAGAATGGGGGAGTGCTAGGCAGGTGACCAAGGGTGACATGCAGGTTAGCAAAGGAAATGAGCACCTGACACCTCCTTTGGTAGAGACGCATCTCTACTCCACCACAAATACAATTGTCTTTCCAGGAATCTGCCACATTTAAAGTTAACCCTCTGCCCTGGAGTCAGACAGGGAGTTAAGGACAAAGTGTTCAAAGCTATGCTTTATCTGAGCAAACATATTTAGACAGGTTCATGGATAAGACTGGCTTAGAGGGATAGGAAACAAACTGCACTACCTCAGGTAGGCACCTTGGCAGGCATGGACAATTTGGGCTGAGAAAATTATTTATGTATATAACCAAGGTCTTTCAGTCTGGTTGATCAGATTATTTTTGTTTTAATTTATTGAGATAGAGAGCAAAATAGGCCCTTCCAACCCGCCGAGCCAAGCCAGCAATCCTCTGATTTAACCCTAGCCTAATCACAGGAGCCACACCAAGGTGAAGATGTACCAGAGCTGTGGTCTGTCCAACTCTTGGGATGAGTCAGAATGCTGGTGCATGATAGAGAGTGACCTTGCCAAGCTTGTCAGGAAGTGACCTTGTCATTCCACACCACAACCCTCTGGAAGATCCTCCGTATTTTCTGACAAAGAAAGATCTCCAACCGTGCCCTACTCCTTCAGTGTCACCAAGAGGACACGGCCACATTCATCATGAGGAAATGCTGAAGATGGATTGGGCACGTGATGAGAAGAGAGGGCCACTCTATCAAAACAGTATTTCACTGGACCCCTGAAGGGCAGAAGAAAGACCAAAGACAAGTTGGCACTGTACCATAGAGGCAGAAATGAGGACCCTGAACCACACCTGGGGCACAATAGAGAAGATGGCCAGGGACAGACAGAGATGGAGGACCTTCATTGCTGCCTTAAATGCCAGCGCTGTAACTGGCAGTAATAATAATAATCACGGGACAATTTTCAATAAACAATTAACCTGCCAACTGGTATGCCTCTGGACTGTGGGAGGAAACTGGAGTACCTGGAGGAAACCCACGTGGTCGCGGGGAGCTCCTCACAGGCAGTGGCACAAATGTTAACCAGTTGGTTTAACCTTGATAATCAAAACATGGAACAGGGCCATTTAGTCAAACTAGCAGCATTAATGTTATCTATTAAGATCACTGAGATTTTCCATAATGAATCTACATTGTTCTAGTTATTCAATTCTGAATACCATCAACATCAAAATTTTTCAAGTATTGCTTTCTCAGAATTTTGTTTGGTTATGATAGATCACTTGAAGCTAAACATAAATAGAATTTCAGACTACTTGTATCTCATAGGAATTTGGAGAAACAGGAAATTAACTTTTATTGAATATAATGTGTTTAACTGCATAACGGTGCTGACGCTTTGAAATAATTCAACAGACCTAAAAATGTTTTGTTGATGATTTTTATTTGCACTCAGTGTCTGAGGCTTCTCACTTAAGTGTCCAACAACAATTGATGATTCCAGTTGCCCTGATACAGTTTCTCCATGAATGCAATGTCTTGGAGAAACCCTTCACCGTGCACATCACTGACAGCGCCAAGATTTGCACGGAAGACGTCTAAATGGGAATGCAGAAAATGAATCTTTAGTGACGTTACACTTCATGGTTTTGTATGCTTGAAGCATGTTGTCAACGAGCTGCACATAGCTTGGTGCTCTGCAGTTGACAAGAAAATTTTCAACATCCTTAAATAACTTTCATGTGATTTTCTCCAGTCCCACGAGAAGATCTTCAAATTACTTGTTTGGCTTATGGACCAACAAAACTGCCATCCTTAATCTTGGTATCAGTTATTCTGACTTGAATTTTGAATTTAAATCACAAATATAGACGAATTTTTAAAAAATGGCATGTGATAGGGGAAATTCAGCAGTGATTTTCATGACCAGCAGCCCACCATCCTTAAGAGACACCCAAGACTATTAAGGAAGCAAAATCTTTGTTGCCCAGTGTATTCAATGTTTTATGGTAAGTGCTACAGTGCCTTAAATAATACCCATTTTTAAAAGCGAAAAAAAATTAAAGCAGGGCTTTCATTTTCAGCAGCTAACGTTAAAGAAACAGGTTTGGGCACCAATGTGTTTAATGGAAGTACCGGAACTGCAATATTTAAATACAAAAATACAAGCCAAAACTTTTTTCCAGTAGGATCAATCTTCAATTGAGCTGCCACATTTTAAACCTGTGCATACGCTGATTGCAATGCAGTGGGATCAGTATTCCCTGAAACAAGAGTGAAACAGTGTATTTAGCAACTTTAAACCCGATGAAATTAATATCCAGAAAGTAACTCAGTTCTTAAAGCATGTCATTTAACTTGCAAATAAAGTATCAGGCACCAATGAGGAAGATGACATTTTCTATAATCAGCTCTAGACAGACTACTGCCATTTAAAAGAAAATATCAGTAATTGATGATAAATTAAATATTTTGCAAAAAAGAAAATGGGTGAAACTAACAGCTGACTTAATAATCATTCCTTGGCTACCATTTAGATGTCACAGTCCAAGACGAAACCTGGAGCAACCTTGACTCGGCATGAGACTAAACATGCACTTCAAGAATCCATAAATTTCTGTTAAGTGTGGATACAAAGTGCTGACGGACTGCTGATCTCAGTTGAAACTCCCAAACTAAAAAGGTAGGTTTTATTGTATTCATGGAGTTATAAGATGAAGTGTACAAGCTTATTAGCAACTTTAAACTCCTGGGTATCATCAACTGTCCTGGACCCAGCACATAAATTCAATTTCAAAGAAAGCACAGCAGCACCTCTACTTCCTTAGGAGTCTGCGGAGATTTGGCATGACTTCTAACATTTTGAAAAATTCTACTGATTGTAGTGGAGAATGTATTGACTGGCTGCATCATGGCCTGGTATGGGAACACCAATGCCCTTGAATGGAAAATCCTACAAAAGGTAGTAAATTCAACCCAGTACATCATGAGTAAAACTGTCCCAACCATTGATGACATCTACATGAAACATTGTCATAGGAAAGCAGCATCCATCATCAGAGATTGTCACCACCTAGGCCATGCAATTTTCTCGCTGCTGCCATCAGGTAGAAGGTACAAGAGCCTCAGGATTCACACCACCAGGTTCAAGAATAATTACGACCCCACAACCACTAGGCTCTTGAACAAAAGGGGATAACAACACTCACTTGCCTATCCATTGAGATGTTCTTGCAACCAATGATTTCGCTTTAAGGACTCCATCTCATTATCTCATGTTTTCAATATTTATTGCTACTTATTTATAATTGCATTTGCAGTTTGTTGCCTTCTGCACTCTGGTTTATCTTCATTGATCCTGTTTATAGTTACTATTCTATAGATTTGATGAGTATGCCCGCAGGAAAAATAACAATAAAATTTACTTTTAACTTTAGTAAGAGGGAGATGGAAATCCTATTATGCCTTCTGTATAAACAACAATCCAACACAACATTGAATAAAAACAGATGGAATTTTATAATTTAAAACATGCAAGCATACAACTCCCACTTCTTTCTTCAAACTATGTTGGCTGCAACCCAACACTCAACTAAGTCAATACAATAAGGAGAAGCTCAATTCAGTGCCTTTTCTGAGGAGCTTGCAGTATTCAAATTGGGTGCCAAGTATTATTTCTCAACGACTACAGTTCAAAAGCCATTCACTGGATGATCAGTACTTCTGAAACTTTGATATGTGAAAAGGTGCTACATTAAGTGGGCACCAAATGAGGTTAAAAACAAAAGGATCTACACAAATGCAGCAGTTACATAAAGATGATAAAAATATCTGCTTTAAGGTAGATAAAGTATTGTGTTTATGTCACAGTACCAAAATAAAAATCAAGATATTGAGACAGCAGACATTTGAGGTGGTCACTGGAAAAAAACCAACAGGCCAGTATTGAATCCATATTAAAAAGTTCTGACAGTTGGATTTCAACAACCCATGGAAGTGATACTCCAATTTCCATTCATTTAGTATTGACATACAGCATGGAACAGGCCCTTCTGGCCCTTCAAGCCACACTGCTCAGCAATGCCCGATTTAACCCTCGCCTAATCACGGGACAATTTACAATGACCAATTAACCTACGAACCAGTAGGTCTTTGGACTGTGGGAGGAAACTGGAGCACCCAGAGAAACCCACACTGTCAAAGGGAGAACATACAAACTCCTTACAGGCAGTGGCGGGAATTGAATGTGATACACAGATACTGTAAAGCATCGTGCTACCTCTACACTACTGTGCTGCTCACAATTATTTCATACTGCAAGGTTGTATGGGTTAACCCATGGGTTATTCATCCAACAGACTTTGATAGAGCATTAAAGTCAAAAGTACATTTATTATCAAGGTATGTATTGGAAATAATATACTCGAGATACGTCTCCTTACAGGCAGCCACCGAACAAGAAACCCAAAATAATCCATTAAAAAAAGACCAACAAACACACAGTGTGTGTGGGGGGGGGGGGGTTGTGACAGAAACAGAGAGACAGACATTGGAGAACAAGAAGATACAATAAGGATACTACTTGGGATGCTCCAGAGATCAATATTATTTCCAATTTATATCAGCCTGTACTGAAAGACATAACAGATGAGGAAAACAGATTTTTTTCTGTTCTGATTCAAATCTCCATTCTTAACAGCACAATTTGACGTCATTTTCTTTTTCTTAAAAAAAATAAGCAGGAGAGATTGTTATACCTGTAAACAAAGTCACCCGAGAGTCACTGAAGCTAGTGGATATGAAAGCCTTTATTCTAGCAGAACAAGTCTAAAGGCATCATATTGAAGACACTCTTGGAAGAGGCCTGCCTGACCCAACATTTTTATATACCTTATACTTTATTGTCGCCAGACAATTGATACTAGAACGTACAATCATCACAGCGATATTTGATTCTGCGCTTCACACTCCCTGGAGTACAAATCGATAGTAAATATTAAACATTTAAATTATAAATCATAAATAGAAAATAGAAAATGGAAAGTAAGGTAGTGCAAAAAAACCGAGAGGCAGGTCCGGATATTTGGAGGGTACGGCCCAGATCTGGGTCAGGATCCGTTCAGCAGTCTTGTCACAGTTGGAAAGAAGCTGTTCCCAAATCTGACCGTACGAGTCTTCAAGCTCCTGAGCCTTCTCCCAGAGGGAAGAGGGACGAAAAGTGTGTTGGCTGGGTGGGTCGTGTCCTTGATTATCCTGGCAGCACTGCTCCGACAGCGTGCGGTGTAAAGTGAGTCCAAGGACGGAAGATTGGTTTGTGTGATGTGCTGCGCCGTGTTCACGATCTTCTGCAGCTTCTTCCGGTCTCGGACAGGACAACTTCCATACCAGGTTGTGATGCACCCTAGAAGAATACTTTCTACAGTGCATCTATAAAAATTAGTGAGGGTTTTTGGGGACAGGCCAAATTTCTTTAGTTTTCTCAGGAAGTAAAGGCGCTGGTGGGCCTTCTAGGCAGTGGACTCTGCTTGGTTGGTCCAAGTCAGGTCATTTATGATATTGACCCCGAGGAACTTAAAACTTGCGCTAATGATCAAAGGTAACTGCAGGACAATTCTATAGTTACAATGCTTCCTTTGAATTATATAGTTTCCAAACACCTTTTTCACACCCACACGCCAGACACTCAACAAGAATATTAATCAGCGTTGTCTCAAAGATCCTCACCACTCAGGCCATACTCTCTCCTCATTGCTGCCTCTAAACAGAAGGTAAAAGAGCCTCAGGACTTGCACCACAGTCAAGAGCAGTTGCTAACCCTCAACCATCAGGCTCTTGAACAAAAGCCGATAACTACATTCATCTATTGAGATGTTCCCACACCAATGATCTCACATCAAGGACCCTTTCTCTTGTTATTTCATGCTCTTGTTATTTATTTATATTTGCATTTGCCTTCTGCACTCTGGTTGATCTTCATTGATCCTATTTATAGTTACTATTCAATAGATTTGCTGAGTATGCCCATGGGAAAATGACTCTCAGGGTTGTATGTGGTGACATGTGTACTCTGACAATAAAATTTATTTTTAAACTTTGAACATTGTCTGGATTCACACATACGCAGACATCAAGTCAATAGGTTTGTACTCAACCCCAATCTTGAACTCCAGGAAGGCTATTATTGTACATTCAATCTACAATCCACATTCAAATAGGAAGATTGGTTGCTGCTGAAATTAATGTTTGTATATACCCTACTCCAGAATTCACCTGAACAGAGATAATGTGAACTCAATTTATTAGGGGAGTTTCAAAATGCACCAAATTTCTCTGCTGTTGATTAACAAATCAACCAGCTTAATGCCTTGGCACCACCACCAGCTCAACATATAGGTGTTACAGGGAGTAAAGATTAAAACAAATTATTATAATTCAGACCTTACCCAGTGTCCTCATTGTGTCTTTGGAAATGCTTATATTACAAGCACCAATGCATTGGTTTTGGGTACAAACTTTGAGTAAATGCTTTGAGGTTTTAGTGCCTGAGTCACAAAGCTACACCGCAAAATCTCTTTAAAATTACTCATGTAACTTCATAACCAACTTGTTGAATGCAGTTGTGAATTTCCACCAACGTGCCATGGAGTGTATTCTAACTGGCTGCATCACCGTCTGTTATGTGGGGGTGGGGGTGGGGGTGATGGCTACTGCACAGGATTGAAATAAGCTGCAGAGGTTTGTAAACTTAGCTCCATCATGGGCACTAGCCTCCCCAGCATCCAGAGCGATACCTTAGAAAGGCAGTGTTCATCATTAAGGACCCCCATCACCCAGGACATGCCCTCTTATCATTGCAACCGTCTGGAAGAACTGCAGGTGCCTGAAGGCATACATGCTACATTTCAGAAACAGCTTCTTTCCCACCACCCAATTTCACAATGGACACTGAACCCATGAATACTGGCTCATGACTTTTTTTTAATTTTTGCATGTGAACATTAAAACACTGAAGCACTTGAGATTAAAATGAAATATTTAAATGGCAATGTGGTTAAGTAACTGCCGTTCAGTGGCAACCAAACACGAACTGGCCCCTCCTGTTCTCTTCCTGCTACTGATTTGGACTGACTAAGATGTATTGTTCTGATCACCACACTAGGAAACAATGCAATTATTCTGGAGACCATGGAGGATTCTGCCCTTTGAACCCATGAACAAAGTCAGCTGAAAGGACGGTGATGTATGTCTACGACAATTCTCACCATCTCCCTTCCCTACTTCAGCATATAATAGATACAGTGCAGTTATGAAGTTATACACAAACAACTAACTCAGCCTCCTAGGCATGGAGGGTATGTGGATCAAAGCCACAGGTCTGAAGCAGCCCTTCGGATCAAAAAGTTCAAAGTAAGTGTTATTATCAGAGTACATATAATGCACCATATACAACCCTGAGATTAATTTTCCTGCAGGCATACTCAGCAAATCTATAGAATAGTAACTATAGCAGGATCAATGCAAGAACAACCAGAGTGCAGAAGACAACAAACTGTGCAAATGCAAATATCAATAAATAGCAAAAATAACAAGAACATGTGATAATGAGTCCTTAAAGTGAGATTGTTGGCTGTGGGCCAAGTGAGGGTGGCTAACCTCTTTTGTTAAAGAACCTGATGGTTGAGAGACATTAACTGGTCTTTAACCTAGTAGAGTGAGTCCTGAGGCTCTTGTATCATCTACCCAATGGCAGCAGTTAGAAGTGAGCATGACCTGAATGTTGGGGATCTCTGACGATGGATATTTCTTTCCTATGGCAGCGTCTCACGTAGATGTGCTCAATGGTTGGGAAGCCTTTACCCGTGATGCACTGAGCTAAATCCACTACCTTTTTGTAGGATTTTTCCATTCAAAAGCATTGGTGTTTCCATACCAGGCCATGATGCAGTCAGTCAATATACTCTCCACTACACATCTATAGAACACTGACTGGCTCCCTTTCCTACTTCAGCACATAATACAGAGACAATGCAGTTATGAAATTATACAAGTGCAATTAACTCAGCCTCCTAGACAGTGGGGGACCAGCCACAAGTGGAAGTCTTGCTCTGAAGCAGCCCTCTGGATCAAGAATTACTTAATTTCATAACCAAAATTTCCACCTTGGTGCAGAAAAATCTCCATTTTTCATCTCAGTGAATGGGCTTTCATAGCCCCAGGTCAAAGAATTCACTACCATCCAAATAAAGAAATGTCTGAACACTATGTAACTAACTTACTCTTAATTCTAAGAATGACCCAATTCCAGACAATTTAGTCACAGAAAACATTCTCCATGTCAAACCCTATGGGAATTTTGTGGCAATGAGCTCATTTCTCATTCTGCAAAATTCTACATAACACAGGTCTCTCCCACTGAATGGGATGTTATGTTGAAGTTGTATAAGACATTGGTGAGGCCTAATCTGGAGTACTGTGTGTAGTTTTGGTCACTTACCTACAGAAAAGATACAAATAAGGTGAAAGAGTACAGGGAGATTTACAAGGATGGTGGTGGGTCTGGAGTATCCGAGTTGTAAGGCATGGAATGTAGAAGATTGAGAGGAGATTTGATAGATGTATACAAAATTATGAGGGGCATTGGTAGGTTAAACGCAAGTCAGTTTTTTACACCGAGGTTGGGTTGGATACCAAGTAAAGGCTATGGGTGAAAGATGAAATGTTTAAGGGGAACATGAGGGAAAAACCTCTTCACTCAGCAGTGTGGAATGACCTGTCAGCACAAGTGGAGCATTCAGGCTCGATTTCAATGTTTAAATGAAATTTGGATAGGTACATGGATGGTACAGTTATGGAGAGCTATGGTCGTTCAAATAGTTTGGCATGGACTAGATGGGCCAAAGGGCCTGTTCCTGTGCTCTACTTTTCTACGACTCTAAGATACCTCTCATATACTGCCTGAGATTCATTATCTTGTGGGCACACTCAGCAAAATCTATAGAATAGTAACTATAACAGGATCAATGAAAGACCAAACACTGTAGAAGACAACAAACTATGCAAATGCAAATATAAGTAAATAGCAATAAATAATGAGAACATGAGATATTGAGATAAAGAGTCCTTAAAGTGAGATCATTGGTTGTAGAAACATTTCAATGGATGGGCAAGTGAGTGTAATTAGCGTCTTTTATTCAAGAGCCCAATGGTTGTAGGGTAGTAATTGTTCTTGAACCTGGTGGTGCATGTCCTGAGGCTCCTGTACCTTCTACCTGATGGCAGCAGCAAGAAGAGAGCATGTCCTGGGTGGTGGAGATCTCTGATGACGGATGCTGCTTTCCCACAACAGCAGTTTCATGCAGATGTGGTCAATGGTTGGAAGGGCTTTACGCGTAATGTACTGAGCCAAATCCACTACCTTTTGTAGGATTTCAATAACATAATAATTAAATATCAGCAACCAGAATTCATCTTGAACAACACAGGTATCATATGTTACAGATCTGTTTAAAGTTCACAACTATGTACTGAAAAAATTCTAAAAAATTCAAAAGTGGCATTTCTATGCTGTATTGAGAGCACTACAATATCATTATGATTTCCCCAGATACACTGAGCAGGGCTGAAAAGCTTGCCCAATTTTTAAATAGTTAAAACAGATCCTATAGCATATTTTCAAAGACCAGAGATTGTGCGCCAGGCAACATTATCCTCTCAACCAAACAGCTCTTATTACAACAGCTAGTTAAGCCAATTAGGATCTACTCTAAAAAAAAAGCTGTTAGTGCCTGAATCTGCAGAGGAAAAGCAAAACCATATATAAATTTGTCAAGAAGAAAGACCTTAATTTTAAAAGTTGACTGACAAACAGAGGGAATGACAGGATGTAGAGTCAGGTATAGCAACTACCCTGGTGATTATTTTTAAAACAAAGGCGTGCATAGGTTCTAGTGGCATTTCGAAATAATTTTAAATCAGCCAATGAAAAGGCACGTGGTAGCACTACATTTTAAGAAGCGTTAATTTGCTTCCTCCTCCACATTAATTAAAGTTCAAAGTGCATTTATCAAAGTATGTATGCAGTATACATTGAACGTAAAAGAGTACAGCACAGGAACAGGCTAAATCCCTCCTACCTACATCATATGCATATCCCTCAAGCTTCCTTACATCCATGTGTCTATCCAAACGTCTCTGCTGTGTACATACATCTATTGATGCTTCTGGACACATCTTCAGTGATGTTCCTGGAATCATCGGGTGTTTCGGGTCTTTCAACATCATACAACCTCCTCTAGGTGACCCAGCCGGGGCTGATCAGGCCCCAGCTTGTGTCCAGATGGCTAGCTACTTATGACTCCATGGCTCCCCTCTTTTGAGCCACATCGGTGGTACTGCGGATGGCTCTCCTCTTCCTCTCTCCCTCGATGCCCAAAATGCTGAAGGCTCTAACTAAAGAATGGGTCCACAGTGAAGTCATGTTAGCTGCAGGCCATTTGGTCTGCCTCCTGTTAGACTTCATGTTAGAGGGATTAGTTTGCAACACTTGGAGGTTCCGGGCACTATGGGGTGACTCCGGGCTTGGCCCCTCCTTCGTCTCGCCAGGTTGGACACCTGTGCGTTGTGCTGCTCCTGCTCCCGCCAAACACTTCACCCTCGCTTGGTGGATCTTCAAGCCGCAATCATTCTTGCAGATTTTGCCACATGCACACTGCTTCCTCATCGTCGTTTGTTCATTGCCTGGATCTGATGTCGTTGTGTCCATCCGACTGGGGTGCTCATCTGACTGGGGTGCTCATCCTCCCCCCCTCTCGGGCACCCCTGGGGGTATCTTTCCCTTAGATTCTTAAAAGCCTCTGATGTGTTCGCCTCTACCACCATACCAGGAGATACGTTCCAAGCGTCCACCACTCTGAGGAAAAAACTTACCCCTCACATACCCCTTGAACCTACCCCCTCTCACCTTCAATGCATGCCATCTGGTATTAGACATTTCAACCCTGGGAAACAGATACTCCCTGTCCACTCTATCTATGCCTTTCATAACCCTGTAAACCTCTAACAGATCTCCCCTCAGCCGTCCCTCCAGAGAAAACAACCCAAGTTTATCCAGCCTCTTGTGATAAACCGGGCAGTACCCTGGTAAACCTCTTCTGGTCCATCCCTAAATCCTCACCATTCTAGCAACACACATCAAAGTTGCTGGTGAACGCAGCAGGCCAGGCAGCATCTCTAGGAAGAGGTACAGTCGACGTTTCGGGCTGAGACCCTTCATCAAGACTAACTGAAGGAAGATCTAGTAAGAGATTTGAAAGTGGGAGGGGGAGATCCAAAATGATAGGAGAAAACAGTGGGGCAACCAAAACTGTGTGCAACCAAGATTAGTCTACTCCAGACAGCTGCAAAACAAAGAAAACCATGGAACCCCCCCCCCACACCCATATGTGAAAAAATAAAATCATGCAATCAGCAGCAAAAATCTAATACTAAACACTAAATATTTTTGATTGACAGGATCGGCAAAGAGTATGGATGTGGAAAATACATCTGGTTAATTCTCCACTTTGTCAGCTAACCCACTTTATACCACCTCAATCATCCTACATTTGCCATGCTCTTTACAAAGGAGGTACTTAACAAGCGAGGCAAAAAAGGGAAGAGGTTAATTGGGCAATGAGGGCTGAGGTACTAAGATTACAATCATATAAACACTACAGGCTGGTTGGACATTGCTTAAATTCCTGGAATTGATTACAGCAATCCAACAAGATTGCAGCTTAAACGATGATGCAATATTCTTTACAAGGTAGCTTGGACCTCACAAAGCCTTTTTTTTTTGCTACAATACACTAGAGAACAGTATTACTTTGTTCCAAAAGCTTTAATATGCAGCCAATAGGAATGCTTTTCCAAAAATAAGGTTTCCGGAATGACATCTGACTAAAGCTTGAAGTATACCACCAAATCATGGTTTATACTTGATAAATAAGGAGGTTATTCCTCTCCACGCCTCAAGGCACAACCTTGCTATTTCTTTAGTAATTTGTCTGTTGTTTTTCTACAAGACAGAGTTGCTAGTTCAATGTTCAACCCAGCATGGGTGGAAAGGGTGCAAGGAGCCAGCCGGATTCAAATCCGGGGCCACTCGCCTCGAAGTCTGGTGCCAATGCCACTACACCACTGGACAGCTGCAAGTAAGAGTAGAGTAATACAACTCTACCGGCCAAGAGGACAACCACCTTGTTGCAGGGTTTGGAGGCTTGCGTGCCTCAATGATATGCTCAGTATTATTTAATTTTTGTATTTGCACATTGGTTGTTTGCTAGTTTTTATGCACAGTCCTTTATAAATACTACTGTATTTCTTTATTTTCCTGTAAAGTGCCTGCAAGAAAATGAATTGCAAGATAGTATGTGGTAACATATACATACTTTAACTTTTTTTGTGTATGTGCATGGGGGAGAGAGTTGATGTTTTTCTTTGAATGCTTTCCATGGTTTTCTTTGATCCATGGCTGTCTGGAGAAGACGATTCTCAGAGTTGGATGCTGCATACGTTCTTTGATAATAAATGTACCTTGAACCTTCAAGAACCTGGAGTTACAGAGAACTTGAGGGGGAACTTCTTTACCCAGAAGGTGATGCGTGGGTGGAATGGTAGTGTAGTGATCAGCACAATGCCTTACAGTACAAGTGACATGGGTTCAATTCCAACCACTGCCTGCAAGGAATTGGTACATTCACCCCTTGACTGCATGGGTTTCCTCCGGGTGCTTCAGTTTCCTCTCACAGTTCAAAGACATACCAGGTAGGTTAATTGATCATTGTAATTGTCCTGTGATTAGCCTGGGGTTAAATCAAGGGCTGCTAAACAGCGCAGCTCCAAGGGACGGAAGGGTCTATTCTACACTATCTTATCAAATGAGTGTAGAACAAGCTGCCAGCTGAAGTGGTGTGGGGCACAGGGGTCTATGGTCTGGGTCAAATAATAGTTCAGCACAGACTAGATGGGCCAAAAGGACTGTTTCTGTGGATTTTTCCCAATGATGAGTTCCAAACACAAAAGGTACTAACCTCATTGTTGAGTTCAGAGAGGCCAACAGAAGACACTGGGAAAATAACTGAAACGCCTTAAACTCTGCCCTGAGGCAAGTGTTGTACAATCTTACCATTACTCTCGTCTGACGAGTGAAAACTCAACAAGGCCTCCAGAGTCCACTGACACTCTAAAAACCTGCCAAAGGGAAACTTCTGGCAGATATTCACAACCTAACCACCTGGGAAAAGACCACGACAAGCAACCCATAAGGCCAGAATAATAGTCTTCAAGAAAGGAGACAAACTGTGGTAGTTACAGACAGATTTGCCTACCATTTTCTACAGTGAAAAAAAATCCAAATGTGTGTTGTCATACTCCAAAGGGATACTTGGAGTTGCAATGTAAACAGCATCCATCAAGGTAGACAACAAGCATCTTCACAGCAATGACTACATCAACGAATCTCAGGGTTGAACACTGCATACATACTTTGATAATAAGTACTCTGAAACTTTGAGTTGGCCATTTACGACTGAGATAATAAATTTCTTCAACTGGAGGACAGCAAATCATTGAAAACTCTCAAGAGATTTTAGTAATGTCTTGAGATTAATGAGCAACATATGGGGATCAACCAAGTAGAGCATCCACACCAAGGTGAAGTTGTACCAAAGCTATGTTCTGTCCACACTCTTGTACGGGTCAGAATGCTGGTACATGACAGAGAGTGACCTTGTCATTCCACACCATGAGCCTCCGGAAGATCCTCCATATATTCTGGCTGAGAAAAATCTCCAACCACCCGCTACTCCTTCAGTGTCACCAAGAAGACATGGCCACAATCACCATGAGAAAACACTGGAGATGGATTGGGCACAAGATGAGAAGAGAGGCCAACTCCATCATCAAGGCTGCATTTCATTGGAACCCTGAAGGGCAGAAGAAACACAGGAGACCAAATGCAACTTGGCACCCTACCGGAAGGCAGAAATGAGGACACTGAACCACACCTGGCACACAATAGAGAAGATAGCCAAGGACAGAGAGATGAAGGACCATCATTGCTGCCTTAAGCACCAACCACTGTTATAGGAAGATGGCTTCAAGGTCACAATCAGCTACCATGTCACTAAATAACAGAACAATAGGCCAAATGGACTATTCTTGATTCCAATTCTGTTAAGTTCCACCCTTGCCGCAATATTACACACAACCTCTAAAGTTTTCTCCACAAGACTGGGGATAACATGCAGGGATAAACAGAGCACTATTGTGCAACTTAATTCTAGAACCAAGATAACGTCATCATCAGTCAGAGGTGCAATATGGAGATCACCCGTGCAGGTTGACAAGACACATGCCATGAACCAGTTACTGAAGCATACAAAAAAAACAGTCCTGAGACTGTCATTTTTCTTTCAGATGATTAAGATATCATTCTGCTCATGCTCCAGAATATCACCCTGAGGAAAAAAAGTCCACAACGAGATCCTAAAAAACATTAAGATTATTCATCATATCTCAAGAGCCACCTTCTACAGTCAAAAATCACCACCACTGGTTAGAAGGTCACATGGGGGGATCAAACAATGTACCCCCTCAAGCACCTCCCATGATCCATGTCTGAGACTGCATTAGATATTATCAGCCAGCTCAAAGTTTAAAGTACATTTATCAAATTATGTACACATTATACATCTCTCAGATTCACCTCCTTACAAGCAGCCACAAAAAAAATCAGAAAAAAAATCCAACCAACACCCAATGCGCAGAGAGACCAAAAAAATACGAATCATGCAAACAATAAAAGCAAGCAACAGTACTCAGAACAAAAGTAAATCCATAGACAGGAAGCCCGGGGCAGGCCTACAGCGTCAGCTTATCACACAGTGGAGCAAACTGTCACAGAGCTCTCTGACACAAAGCCTGAAGCAGCCCACAGCCTCAGTGCAGCAAAGAATGGAACGAATGTCACAAAGCAGCGAACAGAATTGGCCCAGCCCTCACATCCAGTTCCAACACCATCTGGCCTGGCATTTAAAATGTCCAAACATCAGGTCATCCCCGTACTAGGACCTGCGTCCTATCGCATCAATACGCTCTGGGCCTGGACCCCACTACCACGTTCCCAATCTTTTCAAATTGGTCTGACACTTAGATTAATCAAACCTCGCCCTTAATTCAGATGGAAGGGCTCTGGAGCTCCTGGTAATGACACCCAATCTCCAATCTTCAGGTACCACCCAAGGGCAAGAGGTACAAGTTATCAGTACTAAGCAACTATCATTGACAAATCAACATTCTCTACCAAAAAGCAACCAGACAGTTTACACTTCGCTAGTAAATCTTCCCTACCACTGAAAAAAAAATTTGCGCTAAAAGCTGTTTTATCAGCTGCGTACTTGCCTTTGATTTCACACACTACACCGGATGAAGTACAAGATCTCCAGATCTATGAGAAATCACAACTTCACAAGATGCAGAGACAAAGTATTAAAAAATTCTGAGTTCAAAGGAGTACGTATTTCACATCATCGTTGCTCTTTTCCACGCTTTGTGGCGCATCGGGCAGCATTCCTTGCTGTATCTTTTGGTGTGTTTTTTTAAAACAAGGTCGAGTTGTTAGCTCAACGCTCAGCCTAACACAGACAGAAAATGAGCAAGGAGCTGGCCAGATTCAAACCCGGGAGCACTTGCCTCGAAGTCCGGTGCAGATGCCACTACACCACTGGCCGACATGTCACTACATACAACCCTGAGATTCATTCTCCTGTGGGCATACCCAGTAAATCTATAGAATAGCAACTGTAAACAGGATCAAAAGAGCAAGAGCACTGAAGACAAACTGTACAAATGCAAATATAAATAAATAGCAATAAGTAACACAAACATGAAACAACAGGACAGAGTCCTTCAAGTGAGATCAGTGGTTATGGGAGCATCTCAAAAGATGAGTGTAGTTATCTTCTTTTGTTCAAGAGCCTACTGGCTGAGGGGTAGTAACTGTTCTTGATCCTGGTAGTGCCTTATTTTCATTAGAAAAACAAATCAAGAATAAAACGCTCCAGCAAGAATGGTCTTAATCAGCGACCTCGTGAATAACGGAAGTGAGCATAAGATTAAAGTGCACGTTATGGTTATAAATTTTAGCATTTATCACCAATTGTGCTGTTGACCCATCATAAAGTTCTATAAAAAGCTGACATCACCGCAAACTCGTTAACTAGTTGGAAAAAAAATCAATGATTACTAATGTTACCAATCATGCAATATTGTTGCTTGAATTTCCAAATATTTGCTGCAAATCTTCAACATTAATTGCACACTGATCACAAGTTGTTAGTCACCAGACTTACAAGGACACCAGCTGATTTTAAAAAAATGGTTCCCTCTGCACTCGCACCGACCCCCAGCTTCATCTTGCATCTTATCTGGTATGACAGACACAAAGATAAAAGCACAAAACCTGCATGCGGTGGTTTAAGATTTTACATTTCAGTCACAAGATCTTCCATAATGAAAAAACATTTTTGCCATGATTAAGTGCACATAGACATCTGGAATTCTTTTTAAAACCCATTCATTAATCTGTGCCTGAAGTCAAATCTTCAACAAAAGGCAAAACTAAAGCGCAAAGCCGATTAGTTATGACTAAAACTCTGATCCGTCACATTTTAAACAGGAAGCAAATGACACTAACATCTAGTAAAGCCAGCTACGATAGAAAGCTTAAGAGCTAGGCTTTGTTCCAGGTTACATTTGACGACAAATGTGTTCAAAGTACCCTATTGGCTTTGAGAGTAAGAAAACAAGACCATTTCCCGACTTGCTTTAGACCTCCACTAATCTAAAAACTTTTTCTTAAAAAAAAGGAACGCATGCTTACAAGTTTTTTGCATGTTTAAGTACGAAACTAACTTTCTAACCACAATACGAGAAATCCATCTTGCTGAAGTATAGATTTTTCATAAGTTTTAGAGACATGTAGATGTCAAGATGCCTCAAGATCTCAAACTTACCTAGAGTCAAGTTTATTGTCATTTAACTATATACTGTCAAATGAGATGAGGTTTCTCTGGACCAGGGCGTAAAGAACAGTAGCACACACAACAATTTAAGAAAGCAAGATGAATTACGCATAAATAAACAAAGTAAAGTGCATAAATTAAGTATTGTCAGGCACGTGCTCCTTTTTTCAAAAAAAGGTTTTTAAATTAGTGAAGAATTAAAACAAGTCGGGAAATGGTCTTGTTTTCTTACCCTCAAAGCCATAGAATACTTGAACACATTTGTAGTCAAATGTAACCTGGAACAAAGCCTAACAGATTAACCAGTGACACTTCGAATGCGATGCGGCAGGGAGTTCAGAAGCCTAATGACCCGAGGAAAGAAACTGTTTCCCATCCTGGCCGTTCTTGTTTTTATGCATTGAGGTCTCCTGCCTGATGGTAGGAAGTCAAAGAGTATGCTGGATGGGTGGGATCCCTACATACACAGCACTCCTGATACATGTCCCAAATGGATGGTAGGGAGACCCATGATCCTCTCAGCCGTTCTCATAGTCCTTTGTATAGGCTTCCAGTCCGATGCCTGGATGCTTACATACCAGATGAAGATGCAGCTTGTCAAGACACTCTTATCAGTAAAGATTAGTAAATCGTCAAAACTAGTAGTGTAGAAACCTTTAAGCGGAGTAGAAACAGTATTAAACCAAGACTACAGGCTCAATACAATATATGAAGCACTAGAAAGTTTGCCCAGAAGTCTCAGTAACTAATGAAACAGACATACAGAATGCTAGAAGAACTCAACAGGTCAGTCAGCATCTAAACAAGGTTGTGCGCAACCTACTGAAAATAAAAGACATTTTAAGTCTTACTATACTGGCAAACTACCACGTCTGCCATGAGCATTATGATTGCAATAACGGTAAACTTCAGATCTGAAGCTCACCATTATCTGGATGACTTCTCAAATTAGTGGAATGACACTGACAAAACAAACCAGAGCTTCAGTCTTTTATTTGTGGCAACAGGTCATTGCAATACATAATAATAAACACTATATATGTTAATTTAAATAAGTAGTGCAAAAAATGTATGAGGTAGTGCTCGTGAATGCAATGTCCATTCAGAAATCTGATGGCTGTTGCTGAATTGTTGAGTGTGTGTCTTCAGGCTCCTATACCTCCTCCCTGATGATAACAATGAGAAGAGGGTATGTCCTGGGTGATGGGGGTCCTTAATGATGGATGCTGCCTTTTTGTGGCATCACTCCTTGTAGATGCCTTGGATGTCCTGGTGACATACCAAATCTCCTCAAACTCCTAATGAAATATAACCACTATTGTGTCTTCTTTGTAACTGTGTCAATATGCAGTTTCTTCCTCTGTACTTCCCTCTGCAACTGGATCCTTGACTACCTCACTGGGAGACCACAATCTGTGCAGATTGGAAATAACATCTCCTCACTGACAATCAACACCATCACACCTCAGGGATGTGTGCTTAGCCCACTGCTCTACACTCACGACTATGTGGCTAGGCACAGATCAAATGCCATCGATAAATTTGCTGATGATATGATTGCTGGCAAACTATCAGATGATGTCAAGCAGACATACAAAAGTGAGATAGATCAGCTGGTTGAGTGGTGCACCAATAACTTTGCACTCAGTGTTAATAAAACCAAGGAATTGATTGTGGACTTCTGTACTGAGAAGCTGAAGAAACGTACATTATTCCTTATCAAGGGAACAGAAGTGGAAAGGGTGAGCAAGTTCTTGCGTGTCAACAGCTCTGAAGATCTATCCTTGGCCCAAAATACTGATGCAATTACAAAGAAGTTACAAAAGCGGCTATAGTTCATTAGAAGTTTGAGAAAAGACACCAAAGACACTCGAATTTCTACAGATGTACTGTGCAGAGCATTCTAACTGGTTGCATCATCATGTGGTATGGAGGGGTCACTGCACAGGATTGGAAAAAGCCTCAGTTAGCTCAGTCACGTCAACTCAGTCAGCTCCATCATGTACAATTGCTTCCGCAATATCAAGGGCATCTTCAAAATGCGATGCCTGAAAAAGACAGTATCCACCATCAAGGACCCTCATCACCCAGGACATACTGTCTTCTCATTGCTACCATCAGGAAGGAGGTACAGAAGCCTGAAGGCACACACTCAACTTTTCAGAAACAGCTTCTTCCCCTCTGCGGTCAGATTTCTGAATGGACATTGAATCCATGAATACTAACTATATATATATATATATATATATATATATATATATAGAGCAGTATATATATCTGAAAATTTACTCTAATTTATAATTTATGTATTACAATGTACTGCTGTACAAAGCAACAAATTTCATGACATATACAAGATACATCAAACCAAATTCTGATTTGGGCTTTGATATTGCACAAATATTTTTGTCCTACAGGTGAATGCGTGACAATTCCAATGACGTCCTTGGGGAGGGATAAAGGGGATTGTGCAGGCCACTATTTACAAAGACGGGAAAAATCTATTCACAGACAGATTGTGTTCATATTTTCAATTGCAAACCAGGGAGGGCCATATCAGAAAATTCCAGATTAAAGATATGCATTAAACCCTGGAATGTAGTGTCATGAGTTAAAAAGACTGCACTTTTGATTTACAAAAGATAATTACAATTACTAAACCTCAAGCATAATTTTAAAAACGAATACCAAATTTAGCTAGCTCTACCTTTTAATTGACTTTCACAAATGTCTTCACATTAATCTAGACAGTCAGATGCTCTACTAAAGTTCACAGTGTTACACCAGCAGTGCTAAATTAATTCATGCTTTAAAGAAAATTTTAAACATTCACACATTTGCATCAGGAAAAATTTTTGAACAGCAGAAGGTGGAATAGTTATAAACATGAAAGTCTGCAGACACTAGAAATCCAGAGCAAAACACACACACACACACACACACACACACACACACACACACACACACACACACACACAAAATACTGCAGGAACTCAGCAGGTCAGGCAGCATCTATGGAAATAAATAAACAGCCAACGTTTTGGGTTGAGACCCTTCTCCAGGTCTGAAAAGGAAGGGGAAAGACGCCAGAATAAGAGGGTGCAGGGAGGATAAACCAGACGATGGTAGGTGAAGCTAGGTGAATGAAGTAAGAATCTGGGAGGTGATAGGTGGAAAAGGTAAACATGTCAAACCAGAGGAAAGTGGACCAAAGGAGAAAGGGAAGGAGGAGGGTCACCTAAAGGTGACAGACAGGCCGGTGAGGAGAAGAATAAAAATGGGGGGGGGGGGGAGAGAAGAGAGAGGTGAAGGAGGCTACCTGGAAGGATATAGGTGAAGCCAGGTGGGTGGGAAAGATAAAGAGCTGGAGTGAAAGCAACCTAAAAGGAGAGAAGAGTGGACGACAGAAGAAAGAAAAGGAGGAGGGAACCAAGGGATGATAGATGAAGGCAGGTGGGTGGGAAAGGTAAAGGGCTGGAGAGGCAGGAAGGTGATAGGAGAGGAGAGTGGACCACAGGAGAAAGAGAAGGAGGAAGGGATACCAAGGGGAGGTGATAGGCAGGTGAGAAGAGGTAAGAGGCCAGACTGGGGAATAAAAGGGGGGAAAGGGAGGGATTATTTTAAAAACTAGAAGGAAACAATATTCATGCCATCAGGTTGCAGACCTGGAATACAAGGTGTTGTTCCTCCACCCCAAGGGTGGCCTCATCTTGGCACAAGCAAGCACTTTGTAAACAAATAACCCACTCTATATTGCAGTATCAAATCTACCCACTTGCAATTTGCCTTCCATGGCTCATATTATAACTTATTGTTATTACTGAAATCACTAAAACTTTAAAAAAGACCAGAGTGCTCAAACATATTTGAAATTAATAAACAACATCCCCTGTATTCCAGACAGAATTAAAAAAATCTATCCGCTTGCAATTTGCCTGCCTTGGTCCATATTATAGCTTAATGTATTATTGAAACCCCTGAAACCACAATGCACTTAAAAAGAGTTCAGAGTGCTCAAAACAATATCCGAAATTAAGTAACACACATCAAAGTTGCTAGTGAACGCAGCAGGCCAGGCAGCATCTCTAGGAAGAGGTACAGTCGACGTTTCAGGCCGAGACCCTTCATCTCGGCCTGAAATGTCGACTGTACTTCTTCCTAGAGATGCTGCCTGGCCTGCTGCGTTCACCAGCAACTTTGATGTGTGTTACTTGAATTTCCAGCATCTGCAAAATTCCTGTTGTTGCGTTTTTGAAATTAAGTAAAAGACTCTGTACACTAGACAGTACATTGTTGTGTACAAATACGGTTGGCTTGCAATTCAACTTAAACACAAGGTCACAAATCTTCAGTGCCCCAGTCTTTGTCGGAGGAGAAAGGAAAAACCGTTCTAAGGCGTTGTAAGGGGCAGGGGCGTGGGGGTAAGGAAAGCAAAACCCAGTCCTACAGATCTACATGCAGTGTACAAGAAGAGTTACTAGAGAAATATTTTGAGCTCTGAGTTAACAGGCATGTCACATAACTATAGTAGTTGCCTGCACGGCCTCTAACACACCTAGAATTTTATGGGAGCTGCAGGAATTTAAGGCACTCTGATTGCAAAGAGCTGATGACGTTTACAGAAGGGTGCAGACTAGGTACAGTTCAGGAGTTTTCCCATGGGGGGGAAGGAGGACAAATTCGGGGGGGGAAGGAGGACAAATTCGCGGGGGGGGGAAGGAGGACAAATTCGCGGGGGGGGAAGGAGGACAAATTCGCGGGGGGGGAAGGAGGACAAATTCGGGAGGGGGAAGGAGGACAAATTCGGGGGGGGGAAGGAGGACAAATTCGGGGGGGCAAGAAAGGAGGGCAAATTCGGGGGGGCAAGAAAGGAAGGCAAATTCGGGGGGGCAAGAAAGGAAGGCAAATTCGGGGGGGCAAGAAAGGAAGGCAAATTCGGGGGGCAAGAAAGGAAGGCAAAACCTGGGGGGGCAAGAAAGGAAGGCAAAACCTGGGGGGGGTAAGAAAGGAAGGCAAAACCTGGGGGGGGCATGAAAGGAAGGCAAAACCTGGGGGGGTAAGAAAGGAAGGCAAAACCTGGGGGGGGTAAGAAAGGAAGGCAAAACCTGAGGGGGGCATGAAAGGAAGGCAAAACCTGGGAGTGGTATGAAAGGAAGGCAAAACCTGGGGGGGTAAGAAAGGAAGGCAAAACCTGGGGGGTAAGAAAGGAAGGCAAAACCTGGGGGGTAAGAAAGGAAGGCAAAACCTGGGGGGGTATGAAAGAAAGGCAAAACCTGCGGGAGGTGCCCCGTCGATGTGCAGAGAAAGAACCTTACCCCCATCCCTGGGCCTTTATATACCCTCGCTTGCCCTCCCCAGGGTTGCGCGCAACCCCCGCTGCTGTCTCACCTTCCGCTGCTGCCGCTCCCAGGCCGGGTCGAGCAGCAGATCGCGGTCCCAGTCCTCCTCAGGCTGCATGTAGTCGCCATGGTTGGGCTGCTGCAACTGCGAGTTGGCTTCGTGGTAGTCCACCATGTTCCGGAGGGGAGGAGGAGGAGGAGGAGGAAGGGGGGCAGTAGCTGCTCCAGGTGTCTCCGAATGTGACACGATTAATCAACAAAAAAAATCACAACCAAGCCGAGATCAAAACTCTTTGTTGTCTCCCACTATGTAGTTTTTTTTTAATGGACGCACACGGTAGACCAGGAAAGCCCTTTCTTTCCCCCCCCCTGGCGATAGCCGTGACAAGCCGACGATCCTCCGCGACTGTCCGCCAGGCAGGCTCTGCGCTCGGCTTCTCCTGTGAGTGCAGTGTGTGCGTGTGTGTATGTGTGTGTGCCTCTCCACTTCCGCCCGGGGCGCGCGAACGCGCGCGCACTCCCATTCACGAGCACGCATGCGCGCGCACTCCCTCTCTCATTCACTCGCTGCTGCGGACGGCCAGTCAGGGGCGGCGGCGGCGCACACGCTCGAGCTCGCGCGCCAAAAGGCGCCAACCTGCACGCCGTCCACTCCGGGAGCCCCCTTTCTCCTCATCACTGTGCGCTTGCGCCGTTCCTTATTCCCCCGCCCACTTCACCTCTCTCACCGGTCCTCCCTCCCACGTCGGGAGGGATCTGTGGTTGGAATTCCTCCGCTCGTTCGTCATTGTGCGCTTGCTTGGTTCGTTCTCCCCTCTCTCTGTATCTGTGGAATAATCTATCTGGATGGCAGGCTCCTTCTTTAAAGTTGTTATATCCAGGAGTGGTAATCGGGACAAGCTCCCACTACTTACTAAATGTTCCCAATGGTGTGCACCTCAAATAGCCTCTGACACTCGAAGTCCAGCTCCGGGCCTTCACGTCTGCCTTAGCAACTAAGTCCGTTTCTACTGACAGGAGAAGGGGCAAAGGCGGGTGACTTGACACTTCAAAACCATTCGCTCTGGGTGGATGGGGCTCGTCAGCCGAGGTTGGCAGTTTGTCTGAGATAAGGAAAACTCTCATCTCAAACCTCCACTGCCTAATATCTATACCCACTCATGGATAAAGCTTGTGAGTAAACCCTGAGGAAAAGAGCTGGAGTCCCTACCTATGAAGAGTTCAATGCCGACTGGCAACTTCTGGGCTGGTGCCAAACTGCATTGGCCTCTGCCCTTCCTTTGCATTCATCAGCCGCGTGGAGAGGAAGATCTTGCTACATGGGCCACAGCTTGCTATCCATATTGTGTTGCCCTGGCTTGCGTATCTAGACTAGGACGCAACATCTACGGTTCACCCTGACCAATGGAAGCTTAAGACAGGGAATAAAGCTCAGCTGTAAATTTCAGCTGTACTCTTTAAATCTTAGTAGGATCTTTTCTGTAGGTAGATACTCCAAATATAGCCTCAACAACATATTATACAGCTTCAATATAACATCCAAACTCCCATACTGAATACTCGGATTTATGAAGGCCAATACGACAAAAGGTCTCTTTATGGTTTTACCTACCTCCGACACAACTTTCAAGGATTATGGATCTGTAATCTCAGATCCCTTTACTCTACTGCACCCCTCAGTGCCCTACTGTTCACTGTATACATCCTACCCTGCTTGTTCTCCGAAAGTGCAACAGCCTCACACATTGAACTTAGAACACAGAACTGTACAGTAGAGGAACAAGCCCTTTGGCCCACAATGCTGTGCCGAACTAGCTAAAAATTTAAATTTTAAAAATCCTCCTACCTGCACAAAATCCATACTCTTCCATCTTTTTCATATCCATGAACCTATCTAAATGTCTCTTAAAAGCCTCTAATGCATTTGCCTCTACCAGTATACAAGGCATCCACCACTCTCGGAGTAAAAAACTTACCCCTCTCATCCCCTTTGAACTTATCCCCCCTCACCTTCAATGCCTGCCCTCTGCATGCCACTACCATTTATGCATGCATGCCACACACACAGACCGTTCCATTCCAACAATGCATTCAGGTAGTATGAATGTAAACAATTATGGAATCCAGAATAAAATATTTTAGTTACGGACTAAAGTGCAGTGAAGTCAGACAATATGATACAAGATCATAAGGAGGTTGATTGGTCAAGAATTCATCTCATTGTTCGATAGTCTTATAACAGCAGCATTGAAGTTGTCATTGAGTTTGGTAGTTTGTTCCCCCAGATTCCATCTTCCGCATTCTCTTGAACCCCTTCACAGCCCTCAGTCCCGGATCTTTCAGAAATGCCTCTGCTGCTTCTTTTAAATACTCCCAGTAATATAAAGTCCACAACTTTCTGGGGTAAATGCCAGGCCAGCTGGAACGAAAGGCAGGGTATTGGGACCAGAGGTGAGGGTTGAGCCAGTCCTGCTCCACAACATCTTACTCCTCGGCACCGAGGCTGTGTCATGCCCCAGCTGCTCTGGTCTTAGTGTCTGCGAGCTTCACGGCAATTTGCCTCTTTGTGAGAGGAACTGACGCTGAGACTATGGGCCCACTCTGGCTGCTCCAAGCTTCGGGTTTAAAAGCTCAGTTTTGTTCTGAATGCTCTGGCTTGCTTTATTGTTTGCATGATTTTTCTCTCTTGTTGCACATTGAGTTTGGTCCTTTTTCATAATTGGGTTCTTTTGGGTTTCTTGTTTTGTAGCTGATTTAAAGATATTTATGATGCAGCAGGGAACAGGTCCTTTCAAGGATCTGTAAAAGGAAAACAGGGAGGGGGATTGTGAAAATGACCAGAGTGAAAGGGGTCCTTAATTATGCTCCAAAGGTAGCAGGAATTATAGATGGAATCAATAGAGGGGAGGCTGGTTTGCGTAATGGATTGGGCCACGCTTACAACTCTCTGTAATTTCTTGTGTTCCTGGGTACAGCAGTTTCCATACCAACCTGTGATGCTACAGATAGTATGCTTGCTATGGTGCATGTGCAAAAATTGGTCTGAGTCATTGGGACGTGCTGAATTTAATTTATTTATTGAGATACAGCACAGATTATGCCCTTCTGGCCCTTCGAGTAATCCCCCGATTGAACCCTCGTCTAATTGCAGGACAATTTACAAAGACCAACTAACCTACAAACTGGTAGGTCGTTGGATTGTAGGGAGAAACCAGAGCACCCTAAGGAAACCCATGAGGTCATGGGGTAGAGCACACAAAGCCCTTACAGGCAGTGGCGTGAATTGAACCTGGGACACTTTTACCGTAAATCGTTGTGCTAACCATTACGCTACAGTGCTGCCTTATTATACCCACTTTTCTCTTGATCTATGGTGCTTGTAGATTAGGAAGGTTACAACTTTAATGCCTACAAGACATAAATAAGGGAAAGAGGAAATATGGAGAGTGGAGAACCCCCAGATAGGCAGTTGGATTGTATTTAATCTAATTTATTGGGCAGTTGAATTGAGTTTAATTGAAGGTTAAAAAAATCCATAAATGTATTGGGTGTCAAAAAGACGAGATGGGGAGGAGAAAAGGTGTTAGAGGAAATGTTTGCCTTTCACAATAATCTGACAAAGGGGAACTAAGATCAAAAGCTGGTCAAGAAAGATCAGAGATTGGGGAAGTCCAACTTCCTCAATAGATACGGCTCAGAACAGACTCGCCTGGCCCAAAGAGCCACACTGCTCAGCGAACCACCTACTTATTGAGATGCAGCGTAGAATGGGCCCTTCGAGCCACACCGCCCAGCAATCCTCCGATTTCATCCTAGCTTAATCACAGGAGAATTTACAATGACCAATTAACCGTCCAACCAGCACACCTTTGGAATGTGGGAGGAAACTGGAGCACCCAAAGGAGTCAAGAGGAGAACGTACAAACTCCTTGCAGGTGGCGGCGTGAATTGAACTCAGATCTCTGCTGCAATAAAGCATTGCGCTAATCACTACACTACCATGTTGCTTTTCCCTCTTCTGAGGTAATACAGGCATTTCTTAGATGTACAGTAGAATACACGTAAGTGGACCAGGATAAATGTTTGGTCATATTTACACTTGGCAGTTTGCATGTTTCATTTCCTACATGGCAACAGTTGACATACATAGAGTCAAAGAAAAGTACAGCACAGAAACAGGCACTTCGGCCTATCCAGTCCATGTCAAACCATTTAAACTGCCTACTACCATTGAGTTGCACCAGAACCATAGCCCTCCATACCCATACCATCCATGTACTTATCCAAATTTCTCTTTAATGTTGAAATTGAGCCTGCATCCACCACTGGCACTGGCAACTTGTTCCATACCTGCTGAGTGAAGAGTTTGCTCTCATGTTCACCTTAAACTTTTTCACCTTTCACCCTTAATCAATTACCTCTGGTTGCATCCCATCCAACCTCAGTGGAGAAAGCCTACTTGAATATACCCTATCTTTTCCCCTCATGTTGTTGTTAAGTGCCATCAAGTCATCGGCGACTCATGGCGACCCTATGGATAGATGCCCTAAATTAGTTTTGATCCTGACAAAGGCAGTTCATTGTTGATAACATTGCATTCATAGCTGTGCTTATTCTGTCCATCCATCTAATTGGTGGCCTTCTTCTCTTCTGTTGTCCTTCAACCTTGCTGAGCATGATATCCTTTCCCAGGGAGCTGTTTCTTCACATGATGTGCTCAAAGTATGATAGGCAGAGACTTGTCGTTTGAACCTCCAGAGAGAGACTTGATTTAATTTCATTGTGGACTGATTTGTTTCTTCTATGAGAGGTCCACGAGATACGAGTATTTTTTTCTCCAACACCACAGTTCTAAGGCTTTGATATACTTCCTATCCTTTTCTTTACCATCCAACATTTGCATCTATATAATGCACAAGTCGAATCTTTGTTTGTAGAGATAGATTCCTGTTCCCGAGGATCTTCTCTAAATCCTTCATGGCTGCTTTGCCAAGGGCAATTCTCTGTTGGATTTCTTGACTGGTTATCGCTTTGGTGTTAGTTGTTGATCCAAATAACTTGAAGCAGTCAACCACTTCAATTTCCTCTCCATCGAGATTGAAATTGGTTGTACTGCCAGTAGTGATAATCTTAGTCTTCTTCAGGCTAAGGTACATAAGAACTTAGAAATAGGAGCAGGAGTAGACCATCTGACCTACATGGCTGATCTGACCATGGACTCATCTCCACCTAACTGCCTTTTCCCCATAACCCCTAATTCCCCTACTCTGCAAAAATCTATCCAGCCTTGTCTTGTATATATTTACTGAGGTAGCTACCACTGCTTCATTGGGCAAAGAATTCCACACATTCACCACTTTCTGGGAAAAGCAGTTCCTCCTCATCTCCACCCTGCATCTACTCCCCCGAATCTTGAAGCTATGTCCCCTAGTTCTAGTCTCACCTACCAGTGGAAATAACTTTCCTGCCTCTATCTATCCCTTTTATAATTTTATATGTTTCTATAAGATCTCCTCTCATCCTTCTGAATTCCAGCGAGTACAGTCCCAAGTGACCAATCTCTCCTCACCGTCTAACTGTGACCCTCACCCCGCCGCTTGGCAGTGTCTTTACAACACGCACAAAATGCTGGACAAACTCAGCAGGTCAGGCAGCATCAATATAAATCAATGTCGATGTTTCGGGCTGAGACCCTTCTTCAAGACTAGAAAGGAAGGGGGAAGACATTTTGTATGTGTTGCTTTGGATTTCCAGCATCTACTGACTTTCTCATATCTATAAAACAGAGAGGCCCAGCCATTATTAATACTCTTCCGAGATAGTCTGCCTGGCATCAGTGGTTGCATAATCAGGACTTGTGATATGTACCAGCTGCTCATACGACCATCCACCACCCGCTCCCATGGCTTCACATGACCCTGATCGGGGCGGGGGGTGGACTAAGCAGGTGCAAATCCTTGCCCCAGTTTGACCTGCAGACTAGCGGAGCAAAGGAAGGCCTTGCACATCTTTAGTGGAAATGTATCTCTACCCTGCCACCCAGATCTTTCTTAGCCTTTGGATTATTTGATTTTTTACCTTCTTTTTTAATTTTGCTAATGCCTGTACTCTTAAGACAGTTCCTAAGAATAGATGAGAAGAAGGAGTCAATTGGGATGATTTTTAATTTTCTTGTGGTGGAGAGGACCATGTCAGATGTTCAGAGCTATTGATAGAACGAGGGAAAAAGAAAAGTATTTTCTGCATGATGAGGGCTTGTCAAGTCAATGTGACAGGTCAGACTGAAGATGTGTAAGGTCACTGAAAAAGGTAACAGACCAGAATCAGGTTTAATATCACCAGACTATATTGGGAAATGTGTTGTCTTTGCGGCAGCAATACATTGTAATACATAATAATAAAGAAAAAATGTGAATTACGGTAACTATATATATTAAATAGTAAAATTAAATAGGTAGTGCAAAGGTAAAAAAATTTTAAAACTACATGAGAATCACGAAATATGTGAATGAGGCTTTTATTTCCAGAGTTTGCTCTTACTTTCTTCTCAGCTGCTTTCCTTTTGGTTTATATCACCAAAGTCACTCAACGACTCCTTATAAACCGAGTTGCCTGCCTGGATTCAAGCCCAATGCATGGAACTCTTAATGTACTCTATATATCACCGAGACAGAATCACACTTTTATAGTGCAAACTGTAGTAATTATCTACTTATAAAACCTAGTTTATATATTCATCTCACTATTGTAACTACTTAATGTAATATTCAATAAAACAAAATCTTGGCAAAACCGTTGTCTGCCACCTTGTTTATTGTAACTAAAGATCCCGATCTGTCGGTAGCCAAGTTCCACTGCTTAATATCATACAGTGCCTCCTTTAATCCTTAATCATATTCTCACAAGATTTCATAGAACACTAGCATCATAAATAGCTTTTGGGAGATTTGTACTTGGCCTGTGCACAGGATTGTCATTCTGGATGGTGCTATTTCGTCAAAGGAGGTGTAAGCTCTCCCTCCCTCGGCTGCACCTAGACTGCACCTCCCACCCATGTCCACATTTATCTCAAATGCTCAAATTGAACCCACATGAGAGGAGTTTTGATAGAGGTATACAAAATTATGAAGGTTATAGATAGGGTAAATATAAGCAGGCTGTTTCCACTGAGGTTGGGTGGGACTACAGCCAGAGGTCATGGGTTAAGGATGAAAGGTGAAAAGTTTAAGAGGAACATGAAGAGAAACTTCTTCACTCAGAGGTCAGTGAGAGTGTAGAACGAGCTGCCAGCGCAAGTGGTGCGTGCAAGCTCAATTTCAATGTTTAAGAGAAATTTGGATAAGTACACGGATGGCAGAGATATGGTGGCCTATGTTCCTGATGTAGATCGATGGGAGTAGGCAGTCAGCTCGGACAAGATGGACCATCATCTGAATGAAGAAGTTCCCCCTCATGTTCCCCTTAAAATTTTACCTTTCACCCTTAACCCATGACGTCTAGTTCTAGTCTCACCCCAACTCGGTGGAAAGAGTGAGAAACATTTTCCAGAATTGTCAGAATTTTCCATAGGGTCCTTTGTTCTAAAACAACCTCCAGTGTGTTCAGTTTGACTCCTATAACAGAGCCAGCCTTTCTAATCAGTTTGTTCAGCCTGTTGGCATCACCCATGTTGATGCCATTGCCCCAGCACATCACCACATACGAGATTGTATTGGCGCCAACGGTCTGGTAGGACATGTGAAGAAAAGGCCTGCATAATCCAAAAGACCTCAGTCTCCTCAGTAAGTAGAGGCGACTCTGTCTCTTCGTGTACACAGCCTCTGCGTTGGTGCTCCACTCAAGTCTGTCATCCAGGTGCACCCCAGGTACCTGTAGGTCCTCACCATCAATAGTAACAGGAAGCAGCACAGGCTTAGACTTCCTAAAGTCCATTTCCTTTGTCTTACTGATATTGAGCTGTAGATGATACAGCTTGCACCATTTGACATAGTCCACCAGGGCCCTGTATTCCACCTCCTACCCTCCCTTTATACATCCAACTATTGCTGAGTCAACAGAGAATTTTTACAGATGACATAACTCAGTATCTAAAGTCTGAGGTATACAGGGTAAACAGGAAGGGAGTCAATACAGTCCCCTGTGGGACCCCAGTACTGCTTATAGTCTTGTCTAACACACACAGCTCTGACTTGAATTGAATTGACTTTATTACTTACATCCTTCTCTGGATGCTTTCAAGAAAGAGTTAGATAGAGCTCTTAATGATAGCGGAGTCAAGGGATATGGGGAGAAGGCAGGAACGGGGTACTGATTGTGGTTGATCAGCCATGATCACAGTGAATGGCGGTGCTGGCTCGAAGGGCTGAATGGCCTACTCCTGCACCTATTGTCTATTGTCTATAAAATAAATGAGGAGTAAAAATCTTCACGTTACAGCTCTGTTCAAATGTGCAATGTGCAATTATAGCAATTTATAATAAATATTATGTACAACAGGGTAGTCAGTATAACATAGAAATACAGAAATAGAAGTTAATCAGTCTGATGGCCTGGTGGAAGAAGCTGTCTCGCAGCCTGTTGGTCCTGCCTTTCATGCTGCGATACCATTTCCTGGATGGTAGTAGCTGTAACAGTTTGTGGTTGGGGTGACTCAGGTGTCCAATGATCCTTCAGGCCCTTTTTACACACGTGTCTTTGTAAATGTCCTGAATAGTGGGAAGTTCACATCTACAGATGTGCTGGGCTGTCCGCACCACTCTCTGCAGAGTCCTGTGATTGAGGGAAGTACAGTTCCCATAGCAGGCAGTGATGCTCTCAATCATGCCACTATAGAAATTCTTAGAATCTGTGGGGGCCATACCAAACTTCTTCAACCGTCTGATGTGAAAGAGGCACTACTGTGTCTTTTTCACCACACGGCCGGTATGTACAGACCAAGTCAGACTTAAAGCTGTTCACTCTCTCAACCACAGATCCAATGATATCAATAACAGTTAGCCATTCTCCATTCCTCCTGTAGTCCACAAACAGCTCCTTTGTTTTGTGACGTTGAGGGAGAGGTTGTTTTCTTGACACCATTGTGTCAAGGTAATGACTTCCTCTCTGAAGGCTGCCTCATTATTAAGCCAATCAGTGTAGTGTCGTCAGCAAATTTAATTAGTAGATTGGAGCTGTGGGTGGTGATACAATCATGGGTATACAGAGAGTAAAGGAGGGGGCTTAGTATACAACTCTGAACGGCACCTGTGTTGAGGGTCAGGGGCAGAGGTGAGGGAGCCCACTCTTACCATTTGCCACACAAACTATGGGCTGCCAGGATACAATAGAAGTGCCACCCTGCATAGAATGGAGCTTTTCCCCCAGCAATGAGGGCTGTATGGTATTGAAGGCGCATGAGAAATCAAAGAACATGATCCTCACAGTGCTGCCCTGCTTATCCAAATGGGAGTAGGCTCTGTTCCCTCTGCTAGCCTGCAGGTCACCCTTGGGCAAGGTGTAGCACCTGCTTAGACCACCCCCACCCCTGGAATCAGGGTCACGTGAAGCCACGGGAGCAGGTGGTGCGTATCAGAATTCCTGGTTATGTGACCACTGACACCAGGCAGACAATCTCTGTAGAGTATTGAGAATGACTTGGTGGGGGGGGGTCACCCATCTTGTAAACACACTGCCCAGAAGAAGGCAAACCACTTCTGTAGAAACATCTGCCAAGAACAATCATAGTCATAAGACCATGATCACCAATGTCATATGACCCAGCACATAATGATGTTGAAGATGTGTCCTAAAAGATCTGATCATGTGACATCTGGTTACGTGACCCTTATACTCCTACTGCTTGATCTTGCTTGGGTGCATACTGTTAAACTGGGATCCAGAATTGTTATTTTCACTTATATTTTAGCTTTACTATGCTTGCTTGTATTTTTAAATTTCAAAGTTCAAAGTAAATTTTATTCTCAAAGTACATATAGTATATGTCACCATATACAACCCTGAGATTCATTTTCCTGTGGGCATACTCAGCAAATCTATAAAACAGTAACTATAACAGGATCAATGAAAGATCAACCAGCGTGCAGACGACACCAAACTGTGCAAATACAAATATAAATAAATAGCAATAAATAACGAGAACATGAAATAACAAGAAAAAGAGTACTTAAAGTGAGATAATTGGTTTTGAGAACATCTCAATAGATGGGCAAGTGAGTGCAGTTAAACCCTTTTTTCCATCTATTTCTATCTTGACAGCTCTTTTTTTGCCTTTTCAAGGTTCTTTTGAAGACCCTGACCTGGAGTTACACTCTGGCTTCGGTTCTTTGTGGGAACGAGACCCGCTCTCAGGGCCTCACGTCAGGTCGCTTCTTGATACCCTGAGCGCACCTTCAGAGTTCTGGAATTTCGTGGCTGTGGGGACGGGCTGATTCTCGGCCAGTGCCCCTGACTGAAGCGTCGCGGGAGAACACGGAACATCGAGAGCAGCTGATTAGCTGCCGGGGGTTGTGTGTCCAGAGAGCTGTGCCTTTTTGGTGCCGACTCTCTGGGCTCAGAGCTCAGAAAAAGCGAAGCAACAGAATTTTAACATGTTTGTTATGTCTCCCCTCTTGCTGTGAAATGGGGACGCCTCTTTTTCCCTTATGAGGGTAAACCCTGTGGTATATCGAATTACTGGATGAGCGAGTGGTTTTTGGGGTACTACAAGTCTTTATTGATGCTTGCTGCACACTTGAGTGCTCAGTGGAAGGTGCTGATACTTTTTTGCTGGGGGGGTGGGGAGTCGTTGCTTTGCTGCTGCTTATGCATGGGAGGGGGAGCTAGGAGGTTTTTGAACTGTCATTCATTCTTTGGGGCACTCCTCTGTTTTCGTGGATGTTTGTGAAGAAAAAGAATTTCAGGATGTATAATGTATAAATTTCTCTGACTTTAAATGTACCTATTGAAACAAGAGCCTGATGGTTGAGGGGTAGTAAGTGTTCTTGAACCTGGTGGTGCAAGTCCTGAAGCTCTTTTACCTTCTATTTGATGGCAGCAGCAAGAAGAGAGCATGGTCTGGGCGGTGGGGATCTCTGATAAGGGATGCTGCTTTCCTACGACAGTGTTTCACATAGATGTACTCAGTGGTTGGAAGGACTTTACCTGAGATGCACTGTCAGGTTTAATATCACTGGCATATGTCAAGAACTTTGTTGTTTTGCAGCAGCAGTACAATGCATAACTTAATAAACTGTAAATTATAATGAAATCACAAACAGGAGAAAATCTGAAGCTGCCGGAAACCCGAGGCAATACACACAAAACACTGGAAGAACTCAGCATGTCAGGCAGCATCCGTGGAAAGGAGTAAACAGCCATTGGGTTGAATTGTTGTCAACCTTGGTAATCCATTTGCAAATGTTTCGTCACCGTATGAGGAGACATTATCAATGCACTGTTCACTTGTGGTGTGTCCTCTGAATGCTTGGCCTTTATATACATATCCATCAGCTGATTGGTTGTCATTACGGAAACTCAGTTGTGATGTAGGGAGGGGATCTAGTTGCTGATGGGTTTGCATGGCTAACTTCGTGCATGGTCAGGAACTTTGCCTGCATTAGCCTACAAATGGGATCGAACTTTACATGTCTGTTGAGAATTGTTAGCAGAAAACCACACTTCCAGGAATTCTCTTGCATGGACCAGTTGCTTGTGCCACGACTTTCACTGATGCCCAGTCGAATCTGTTCCCCTCTCGATCTTCAAGGGTAGAGACCAGGGAGAGTTGGTCTTGCTGCTTCACAGCCAGTTAATGTTCATAGATCCCAGTTTAGACAACGTAACAGTGCATTGTCGACCTTAAAGCCATCTTCGTATGAAGTTACGTCACAATTGAGTTTCCGTAATGACGACCAGTCAGCTGACGGAGAAGTATATAAACGCCAGACATTCGGAGGTCACAACACATGTGAACAGTGCACTGATGATGTCTCCTCGTATGGTAACAAAATGTTTGTAAATGAGTTGCCAAGATCGAAAGATAACCCAACCCAACCATCAACTGCCCGAGCTGTTGAGTTATTTCAGGAGTAAACAGTCAATGTTTCAGGCTGAGACCCATCATCAGGACTGGAAAGGAAGAGAAGAGGTCAGAGTAAGAAGGTGGAAGGAGGGGAGGAAGAAATCCAAGGTAGCAGGTGATAGGTGAAACTGGGAGAGGGGACGGGGTGAAATAAAGAGCTGGGAAGTTGATTGGTGAAAGAGAAAAAAGGGCAGGAGAAAGGGGAATCTGATAGGAGAGGACAGTAGATCATGGAAGAAAGGGAAGGGGAGGAGCACCACAGGGAGGTGAGAGATGGAAACAGGAATAGGGAATGGTGAAGGAGAGGGGTGGTCAATTATTGAAAGAAGTGCATATATTTAAAAAATAGTGCAAACAAAGAGGAAAAAAAAAGTGAAGTAGTGTTGGCATCAGAGAAAGCAGGATCTCCCAGTGGCCACACATTTTAATTCCACATCCCATTCCCATTCTGATATGTCTATCCACGGCCTCCTCTACTGTAAAGATGAAGCCACACTCAGGTTGGAGGAACAACACCTTATATTCCATCTGGGTAGCCTCCAACCTGATGGCATGAACATTGACTTCTCAAACTTCTGCTAGTGCCCCACCTCCCCCTCGTACCCCATCTGTTATTTATTTATATACACACATTCTTTTTCTCTTTCTCCATTTTCTCCCTCTGTCCCCCTCACTCTACCCTTTGCCCATCCTCTGATTTCCCCCCCTCTTTCTTTCTCCCTGGGCCTCCTGTCCCATGATCCTCTCATATCCCTTTTGCCAATCACCTGTCCAGCTCTTGGCTCCATCCCTCCCCCTCCTGTCTTCTCCGATCATTTCGGATCTCTCCCTCCCCCTCCCACTTTCAAATCTCTTACTAGCTCTTCTTTCAGTTAGTCCTGACGAAGGGTCTCGGCCCGAAACGTCGACTGTACCTCTTCCTAGAGATGCTGCCAGTCCTGCTGCGTTCACCAGCAATTTTTATGTGTGTTGCATGAGGTAGTGTTTATGGGTTCAATGTCCAATCAGAAATCTGATGGCAGAGGGGAAGAAGCTGTTCCTGAATCATTGAGTGTGTGTCTTCAGGCTTCTGTACCTCCTCCCTGATGGTAGCAATGAGAAGAGGGTACGTCCTGGGTGATGGGGACCCTCAATGAAGGACTTTGCCTTTTTGAGGCATTGCCCCTTTAAGATGTCCAGGATGCTTCGTGACCTTCTTTGCTCTTGTAACATATAATAAAACAATCGTAAGCAACAAGTTTTATGCCTCTGACTTTCAAAGAACCTTTGGATCGCAATAGCCATCAGGATCCAACATTACTAATACTAGTAACATTCAGATTTTTTTAATAATCCTGAAGAATGCCGGAATCCACCATTAAAGAAGTAGCAGCAGAGTGCTAATGAAATTATAGGTACAGGCAAATTCATCATGTACTTATGGAAAGTTCACATTTGACAACTGTGCTGGAATCCTTGAGGTAGAATTAGTAAGGATAAACAAGTTGAACCAGTTGATATGACATGGTTGGGCTTTCAAAAGTCCTTTGATAAGACACCACACAAGAGATAGTTAAACAAAATTAGAGCAAGTTATATTTGGGAATATGGTGCTGACATGGAGCCTTAGGTCCCACACCACCAGGTTCAGGAACAGTTATTACCCCACAACCATCAGGCTCCTGAACCAGTGTGGATAACTTCACTTACCACAATGAGCCTCAGGTCCCACACCACCAGGTTCAGGAACAGTTATTACCCCACAACCATCAGGCTCCTGAACCGGTGTGGATAACTTCACTCACCACAATGAGCCTCAGGTCCCACACCACCAGGTTCAGGAACCATTATTACCCCACAACCATCAGGCTCCTGAACCAGCGGGGATAACTTCACTGACCCCAAGACTGACCTGTTCCCACATCATACGGACTCACTTTCAAGGATTCTTCATCTCAGGTTCTTGATATGGCTTTGGAGGTTTACTGGGATGCTGTCTGGTTTAGAGGGCATGTGCTATCACGAGAGGCTGGATAAACTTGGGTTGTTTTCTCTGGAGCGGCAGAGGCTGAGGGGAGATCTGACAGAGGTTTGCAACATTATGAGAAGCACAGATAGAGTAGACAGAGAGTATCTGTTTCCCAGGGTTGAAACATCTAACACCAGAGGGCATGCATTGAAGGTGAGAGGGGGTAGGTTCAAAAGGGATGTGAGGAGTAAGTTTTTTATTCAGAGAGTGGTGGATGCCTGGAATCCGCTGCCTGGTCTGGTGGTAGAGGCAAATACATTAGAGGCTTTTAAGAGATGTTTGGATAGGCACATGGATGTGAGGAAGATGGAGGGATATGGACACGGTGTAGGTAGGAGGGATTAGTATTTGGGTGACTTTGATTTGTTTTTCAGCTGGTTCAAGCACAACATTGTGGGCTGAATGGCCTGTTCCTGTTCTGTGCTTTTCTACATTCTATGTTCTACTCTTTTATTTATTATTTTTACAGTCGATCTTCTTTTTCACATTCATTGTCAGTCATTTATCTGTGCATAATTTTTCATTAATTCTATTGTATTTATGTTTTCTACTGTGAATGACTGCAAGTAAATGAGTCTCAGGGTAATATTTTGCAAAATATACATTCTTTGATAATGGTAGCATACTGGTTATCACAAGGCTTTACAGTACCAGTGACCTGGGTTGAATTCCAACCACAGCCTGTAAAGAGTTTGTACATTCGTCCTGTGATCACATGAGTTTCCTCTGGGTGCTCTGGTTTCCTCCCACAGTCCAAAGGTGAACTGGTTGGTAGGTTAATTAGCCAATGTAAGTTGTCCCATGATTAGGTTAGGGTTAAATGAGGGGTTCCTGGGTGGCACGTCTCAAAGTGCTGGAGGGGCCTATTCGGCTCTGTATCTCAAAAAAACACATTTACTTTGAACTTGAACTTTCGTTAACCATCAGTACACTCAGGGAATAATAGTTAGTTACTGCCTGTTATACTGCTGGCGTTTAGGGCAACAATGAAGATCCTCCACCTCTGTTTGTCATTGCCATCTTCTCCACTGTGCCCCAGATCTGGTTCAGGGTCCTCATTTCTGCCTCTATGCTACAGTGCTAAATTGTCTTTGGTGTCCCGCATTTCCTCCAGGGGTCCAGTGAAGTGCTGTCTTGAAGATGGAGCTGGCCTCTCTTCTCATCACGTGCCCAATCCATCTCTAACGCTTTCTCATGATGATTGTGGCCGTGTCCTCTTGGTGACACTGAAGGAGTAGGGCGTGGTTGGAGAGCTTTCTCAACCAGAAAATTCTGAGGATCTTCCAGAGGGTCATGGTGTGGAATGACAAGGTCACTCTCTGACAAGCTTGGCAAGGTCACTCCCTGTCATGCACCGTACAGGAGTGTGGACAGAACACAGCTCTGGTACAACTTCACCTTGGAGTGGACACTGCACTTGGTTGATCCCCATATGTTGCTCATAGATCCGAGGATGTTTCCAGCTTTGGTGAGTCTGCATCGGATGTTGTCCTTGGTCCCACCATTCCGCCAAATAATGCTGGGCAGGTAGGTGAATCTGCCAGTGATGGGTAAGTCGATGCCATATGCCCTGACGGGAGGAGGAGACTCTATATTGAAGGTCATAGTCTCAATCTTTCTCTGGCTGACTCTGAGTTAAGAATCAGTTAACACAGAGATTAAGCCAGCTCATTTTTTGGGCTTTGGAAATCTGCAATGGCGTCTGGAAAAGACATAGAATAGAATCTTCAGTTGTCAAGACTTCAACATTTCAGAATCAGAATCAGGTTTAATATCTGTTGTGAAATTTATTGACTTCGCAGCAGCAGTACAGTGCAATACATAATAATAAAGAAAAAACCTAAATGACAGTAATATTGTATATTATATAATAGTTAAATTAAATAAGTATAGCAAAAATGGAAATTTTAAAAAGTGAGGTAGTGTTCATGGGTTCAATGTCCATTGACAAATCGGATGGCAGAGGGGAAGAAGCTGTTCCTGAATTATTGAGTGTGTGTCTTCGGGCTTCTGTACCTCCTTTCTGACGGTAGCAATGAGAATAAGGCATGACCTGGGTGATGGGGTCCTTAATGACGGATGCCACCTTCTTGAGGCTTCGCTCCTTGAAGATGTCCTGAATACTACAGAGGCTAGTGCCCATGATGCAGCTGACTAATTTACAACTCCCCACAGTTTATTTCAATCCTGTACAGTAGCACCCCCTGCCCCCGCAACCAGATGATAATGCAGCCAGTCAGAATGCTCTCCATGGTACATCTGTAGAAATTTTTGAGTGTTTTTGGAGACATACAAATCTCCTGAAACTTCTAATGAAATAACACTTTTCTAAAACATCTTGACTCAGATACTTCCTGTGGAGAAGCATTTCAAATTAGCACAACCTGAGACCCATTAGTGGCAGATTATTGAGAACAGCTAGAAGGTCAAAATGAGGCAAACAGGAAATGATTGGTTTTCTTACTCCGAATACTTTTCACACTTTGAAGGTACACAAGAAGCAATGATACTTAAATAGAATTTATCAGTTGCAGTTATGTGGGGAATCTAATCTTGTCACTCACATGTGTTATTTATGGTGTATAGCAGAGCAAATACTTCATAACTTTCCCTAAGATTTGTCTTTTACCATTTTCATCACCAACCACCAGCACCCACAGATTTTCTCTCACTGCTCCCCCTCTGTGATTTCTGCAGCCCTCTAACTCGTCGCACCTTCCGGCTAGCCTCGTTCCCCTCCCCCCCCCCACCTTTTAATTCAGGCATCTTGCCCCTTACCTCTCAATCCTGAAGAAGGGTCTCGACATGAAACATTGACTGTGTACTCTTTTCCATAGATGCTGCCTGACCTGCTGAGTTCCTCCAGCATTTTGTGTGTGTTGCTTAAGATATCAGTAAGGTTGAAAGAGTACAGAATGTACAAGGATGTTGCCAGGACTTGAGGACCTGAGTTATAGTGTAAGGTTGAATAATTGAGGACTATTCCCCAGAGCGTAGGAGAATGAGGGAAAACTTGGTAGAAGTATACAAAATTATGAGGGGTATAGATAGGGTAAACGCAAGCAGGCTTTTTTCCACTGAGGTTGGGTGAGGCAAGAACTGGAGGTCATGAGTTAAAGGTGAAAGGTGAAATGTTTAGGAGGAACCTGAGGGGAAACTCCTTCACTCAGAGGGTGGTGAGATTGTGGAATGAGCTGCCAGCTGAAGTGGTGGATGTGGGTTCAATAGAAGTATTTAAGAGAAATTTGGAGAAGTAGATTAACGGGAGGGGAATGGAGGGCATGGTTCAGGTGCAGATCAATGGGACTAGGCAGAATAATAGTTCAGCACAGACTAGATGGGCCAAAGGGCCTGCATCTGCACTGCGCTATTCTATGATTCTACTAATCCACATTTGCATTTATCCCTTGAACAGAATTCATCTACTTGAATTTTAATTGACTTTCGTGAGGTCCTTGTTCAGCCATCACTCCAGTCTGTTTTAAAATTACTTTGCCTTTGTTCAGAGTTACTCCTCAATGACTAGCACCCTTATTTTCAAATTTCCACCTATCGATGCCTCTTCAAAACAAAAACAGGTTCTAATTTTGACTTGATGAGTGCAGCAGTATGGAGGAACAGAGGGATCTTGGGGTCCACAATAGATACCTCAAAACTGCAGCACAAGTTGATAGTGTTTTTAAGAAGGCATATGGTGTATTGTTTTTTATTCAGGAGATTGAGCCCAAGAGCCACAAAGTAATTATGCAGCTCTATTTAACCCTTGTTAGACCACACTTGGAATAATGTATTCAGTTCTGGTCACCTCATTATAGGAAGGATGTAGAAGCTTTAGAGAGTGTGCAGAGGAGATTTACCAGCATGCTGCCTGGATCAGAGAGCATGTCTTATGAGCAAGCTAGGGCTTTTCTCTTTGGAGTGAAGGAGGATGAGAGGTGACTTGATAGAGGTGTACAAGGTGATACGAGGCATAGATCGAGTGGACAGGTAGAGACTTTTTCCCAGAGCAGGTATGGCTAATACAAGGGATCATAATTTTACGGTGATCAGAGGAAAGTATAGGAGGGATGTCAGTGGTAAGCTTCTTACACAAACCTGGACTTGGAGAGGGAGGATGCAGCCAGAAACCAAATGGTGATAGAGGTGGTCGCAACAACACTATCAATGATGGCTGAGCAAAAGTTCATCAGGATGCGCCATGAGATGTTAGGTTTCCTAGACTGGTGTAGGAGAAGCAATCTCTGCTGGGCTTTTCTAGTGTGGAGTGTGATGTGTTAATTACTTATTTATTGCAGTTTGGGGTAGGTTCTTCCGGCCCTTTGAGCTGCATCGCCCGGCCATCCCCCATTTAACCCTAACCTAATCACAGGCAATTTACAATGAACAATTAACCTACTAACAGGTATGCCTTTGGACTGTGGGAAGAAACCAGAGCACCCGGAGGAAACTTACACAGTCACGGAGAGACCGTACAAAGTCCTTACAGGACAGTGGCGGGGAATGATCCCCAGTTTCTGGGGCTGTAAAGCGTTGTGCTAACCACTACACTACTGTGCGGTCATCCCAGTTCAATGTTTTAGTAAAGGTAGTCCCCAGGAATTTGAATGACTCGACCAAGGACACAGCCTGGTGGTTCTACGTTCCAAAAACCAACAGAAGCTTCTTTTTCTGTGCAGGAACACACGAGTACAAGAAATAGAAACACTGGGCCTTTTGACTCCTTGAGCTGTTCCACCATTTAGTTAGATCATGACTAATCAAGTCAGTCTCAGTTGCTGTGTTTAATTCAATTTGAGTTTAATTGTCATTCAACCACAGCCAAATGAAACAGTGTTACTCTGGGGTCAACGTGGAAAACACAGTACCAACAGTTGCGCACAGCATGAGGCACACACAAGATAGCAAGCACAAATGGTATCACGTTCAGTCAATAAAAGGGTCCAAAACTTATGCCATCGAACAGTGGGGGTGGGGGGGCAGCACTGGCTCCAGCCTGGACAGCGGAACGCATTGCCCCCAGTGACTCCAGCCTGGACACTGGACATTCCGGCCTGGACACTGACTCCAGCCTGGACAGTGGAACACATTGCCCCCAGTGGAGCACCCCTCCCTCCAGGCAACCCCACAGCTTGAGGCCCTGTCCTCACACATAAACAAGCACATACAGAAGATCTGCAAAATATACCTCAATCCATAAAGGTAACCATAGTCTATTGATTTCTGGCTTGCATATACCTAGCAATTGAGCCTCCAATGTCAGACTTCCTGTTCACACAGATATTGGGGTAAATTAATCTTTTGGCCTTAATCACTAGTTTTAAGTCTGACCCCTAGCAATCCTTCCCTCTTCCTGTTCGAAAGGTTCCTTAAGGTTGCTATAGCTGGGGGTTGGTAAGGAATCGAAGCTGCCACCTACCTATTACATGCTCCCAATGGCGTGCACCTCATTTAGCCTCTGACAGCTCCTGGCCTTCACGTCTGGCTTAGCTCCTAAACCCAGCGGAGATGTTTCCACTGATAGGAGAATGGGCAAAGGTGGGTTATAGGCGCCTTAAAACCAGTCCCTTTGGGTAAAAGGGGCTTGTTAGTCATGGTTAGCATCTCATCTGGGAGGAAGTATTAAACCCTGAGGGAAAAATCTGGACTGGAGTCCAACATTGTGTTCAATGATGACTGGCAACTCCTGCAACGCTGCTGGTGCCAAACTGTGTCCGTCTCTGTCTTTCTTTTGGGTTCATCGGATGCGTATAGAGAGGGAGCTTGCTAGATGAGCAACAGCTTGCCCTCCATGTTGTACTGCCCTGGCTTGCGTATCTAGACACTAGGACACAACATTCATGGTCGACCCTGACCGATGGAGGCCTACATGAAATTAAATCAGCTGTTCATGACCTTGGTGTTTTGTGACTCTGACACAAGGTTCAGATACCATTTCCACAAAAACTACATATTTCCAATTTTATAACATTGCTACACTCATAATCTGATGAAACCCACATCCATGCCTTTGTTACATCGAGTCTCACTTTTTCCATCACACTTCTAAATGGTTTCACATATTCAGTCTCCATAAACCCAATGCTATCCAAAACCTTACTGCCTGTATTCCAACTCGTACCAAGCCCTGTTCAGCCCTCACCTCTGCACTTGCTGATATACAGTATGTTGATCCCTGTTTAAACAGCATTAGAATCAGGTTTAATATCACCAGCATATGTCATGAAATTTGTTAACAATATCTCATTTTTTAAATTCACACCTTTGCTTATAAAACTCTCCCTGATTTCATAATTTTTAAATTCTACAACCTTACAAGACAATTCCAGCTCTGGCTTCTTTTTCCTCCCTGAATTTAATTGCTCTAACTTGGATGGCGGGGCAGAGATACATTTCTACCAAGGAGCTAAAAGGTGGATTTCCCTCCGCTCACCAGCAGGTCACCCTGGGCAAGGTGTAGCAGCTGCTTATCCGCACCCGCCGCCCCCGATCAGGGTCACGTGAAGCCATGGGAGTAGGTGGTGGATGGTCGTACGAGCAGCCGGTGCATATGACAAGTCCTGGTTATGTGACCACTGACACCAGGCAGACAATCTCTGAAGAGAATTGATAATGGCTGGGGTCACCCGTCTTGTAAAGACCGTCTAGAAGAAGGCAATGGTAAATCAGTACTGTAGAAAAATTTGCCAAGAATAATCATGGTCTAAGATACGACGCTTAATAATGATAATGATAACGATGATGACTGGCACCATGTCTTCTGTTGTTTGGGTCTTAAGCTCCTGAGTAGTCTTCCTTCACCTCTCTGCCTCTCATCTCCCCTTTAAGGTGCTTTATAAAAACTATCTTTTTAGGTAATGTTTGAACAAATTTTTGGTTCTCCTAAGATCTCAATGTTAAATTGTGTGTGAAACTATTCCTGTAGAGTGCCACAAGGTGGTTGACTGCCTCAGAGATGTTCAAAGTTCAAAGTAAATTTTAATATCAGAGAATGTGTATGTCACCCTGAGATTCGTTTTCCTGTGGGCACAGTCAGCAAACCTATAGAACGGTATCCATAACAGAATCAGTGAAAGATCAACCAGAGTGCAGAAGGCAACAGACTGCAAAAATGCAAATATAAATAAATAGAATAAATAACGAGAACATGAAATAACAAGATAAAGAATTCTTAAAGTCAGATCATTGGTTGTGGGGCAAGTGAGTGTAGCTATCCCCTTTTGTTCAAGAGTCTGATGGTTGAGGGATAATATTTTATACTTTATACTTTATTGTCACCAAACAATTGATACTAGAACGTACAATCATCACAGCGATATTTGATTCTGTGCTTCCCACTCCCTGGATTACAAATATTAAATATTAAAAATAGTAAAAAGTTGTACATATTAAAAATTTAAATTATATATCATAACCAGAAAATAGAAAACTGGGAAGTAAGGTTGTGCAAAAAAACCGAGAGGCAGGTCCAGGTATTTGGAGGGTACGGCCCAGATCCGGGTCAGGATCCGTTCAGCAGTCTTATCACATTTGGAAAGAAGCTGTTCCCAAATCTGGCCGTACGAGTCTTCAAGCTCCTGAGCCTTCTCCCGGAGGGAAGAGGGATGAAAATTGTGTTGGCTGGGTGAGTCGTGTCCTTGATTATCCTGGCAGCACTGCTCCGACAGCGTGCGGTGTAAAGTGAGTCCAAGGATGGAAGATTGGTTTGTGGGATGTGCTGCGCTGTGTTCACGATCTTCTGCAGCTTCTTTCGGTCTTGGACAGGACAACTTCCATACCAGGTTGTGATGCACCCTAGAAGAATGCTTTCTACGGTTCATCTATAAAAATTAGTGAGGGTTTTAGGGGACAGGCCAAATTTCTTTAGTTTTCTCAGGAAGTAAAGGTGCTGGTGGGCCTTCTTGGCAGTGAACTCTGCTTGGTTGGACCAAGTCAGGTCATTTGTGATATGGACCCCGAGGAACTTAAAGCTTTTGACCTGTTCCACTTGCGCACCACTGATATAAATTGGGTCGTGCGGTCCGCTACTCCTTCTGAAGTCAACAACTAATTCCTTCGTCTTGCTGACGTTGAGGGATAGGTTATTGTCTTCACACCATGCCACCAGGTTCTTAATTTCCTCTCTGTACTCAAACTCATCGTTACCTGAGACACGGCCTACAATTGTTGTGTCATCAGCAAACTTATATATTGAGCTTGATGGAAACTTGGCTACACAATCATGGGTGAACAGTGAGTACAGCAGGGGGCTGAGTACACAGCCTTGTGGGGCACCGGTGCTCAGAGTGATTGCAGAGGACAGCTGCTCCTGAACCTGGTGGTGTGAGTCCTGAGGCTCTTGTACCTCCTTCCTGATGGAAGCAATGAGAAGAGAGCATGTCCTGGGAGGTGGGATCGCTGATGATGATGCTGCTTTCATGTATGGCGTTTCATGTAGATATGCTTAATAGCTGGGAGGGCTTTACCCATAATAGATTGGGCTGGATCCACTACCTTTTGTGGGATTTTCCATTCAAGGGCATTGGTGTTTCCATATCAGGCTGTGATGCAGCCAGTCCGTACACTCTCCACTACACATCTATAGAAGTTTGTCAGTTTTTGATGACATGCCAAATCTCCACGGACTCTTAAGGATGTAGAGGTGCTGCACGTGATTTCTTCACAATTACATTTACATGCTGGTTCTAGGACAGGGCAGGTGCAGTTGAAACTGAAGGTTTTGTCCGAGAAACTTGATCACAAACTGTTTTCTTTCAACACTCTGTGAGTGGGAATTAATTTAACCTGGAGTGAAATGCAATATCAGCCATTTCTGGGTCATTTCACAAAACTCTGGAAAGTTGCCTTTACACTTTCCATGACGTGATTTCTGTCAGCTGTACGTGAGATGATGTTGTTCCTCCTATTACACTTTATTTGCAACATTGTGAATGACGTGACTGTTGTTGAACATTCCTGAGACAAGCATATTTTACAAATGCAACAATGGATTGGGATCTATATTAGGCAAGGTTTGTTTATTGAGATACAGTGCAGAATAGGCCCTTCTGGCCATTCAAGCCACACTACCCAGCCGTCTCCTGATTTAACCCTAGCCTAATCACGGGACAATTTACAATAACCAATTAACCTACCAACCGGTACACCTTTGGAGTGTGGGAGGAAACCTGAGCACCCTGAGGAAACCCACACAGTCACAGGGAGAACGTACAAGCTCCTTACATGCAGTGGTGGGGATTGAACCTGTGTCACCTGTACCGTAAAGCAGTGTGGTAACTACTACTTTGTTTATCGTCCCTTCTCATTGTTTCACCCTAGTTTCGCTCAAAGTTCAAAGTTCAAAGTAAAATAATGATCAAAGTACATCTGTGTTACCATATTCAACCCTGAGATACAGTTTCTTGTGGGCATACTCTTTAAATCCATAATAGAGTAATAACCATAAAGAATCAATGAAAGACCACACCAACTTAGGTGCTCAATTAGTGTGCAGAAGACAAGAAACTGTAAAAATACTAAAAGAAAGAAATAATAATAATAAATACTGAGAACATGAGGTGAAGAGTCCTTGAAAGTGAGCCCACTGGTTGTGGGAGCATTTTAGTGATGGGGCAAGTGAAGCTGAGTGAGCTATCCCCTCTGGTTCATGATGGTTGAGGGGCAATGACTGTTCCTGAACCTGATGGTGTGAGTCCTGAGGCTTCATTACTTTCTTCCTAAGGCAACAGCAAGAACAGAGCATGTTGTGGATGGTGGAGGTTCCCGATGATGGATGCTACTTTCCTGCGGTAGCGTTTCATGTAGGTGTGCTCCATGGTGGGGAGGGCTTTACCTTTGATGTACTGGGCCCGTATCCCCTACTTTTGTAGGATTTTCCATTCAAGGGTATTGGAGTTTCCATACCAGGCTGTGATGCAGCCAGTCTATACACTCTCCACTACACATCCACAGATGTCTGTCAAAGTTTGGAACCGTCCTGACCCATCTGCCATCTACAAACTCACTCTGAGCCCAGGCCCGAGTGCGCCAATCAAGTATGCAGTTGCCACCTGATACACTCTGAGTTCCTTGTATAGGATTCTCAACTCATGGTAGCATGACATTATCACAGCTCGGGGTGTTGTAGTTCACAGTTCAATTCCACGTCCTCTGTAAGGAGTCTCCGTTTGTCTTCCAACAGTCTGAGGACATACCGGATGGGTTAATTGGTTATGTAAATTTATCCCTTAATTAGGCTAGGTTTAAACAGGGGTTATCAGGGTTTACAGTGGTGATGCTGCTCAAAGGGCCTACTCTGTGCTTGTCTATAAATAAATAAATAAACGAATAAACGGATTAATAAGTAAATACGTAGATAAATGAATAAATAGATACAGTCGCAAATTTCTACCGATGTACAGTGGAGAACATTCTAACTGGCTGCATCACCAAATGTATGAGGATTGGGGGTGGAGGGGGGAGCCACTACACTGGATCAAAATAAGCTGCAGAAAGTTGCAGAAATAAGCTGCAGAATGGCGGGAGGAGAGAGAGCAGCACGCCGCGCGTGCGCAGGCCTCCGGTGAAAAATGATATCGTATCTGTTAAATAGGGCCGTGGACAATTCTGATTTGAAGGAGACAGACGTGAAAGCACAGAGGAACATCTGGAGAAATTTCTGAAACGCCAGTTCGCTGCTGTTGTTAGTGCGCGGTCGGGAATCTTCCAGAGGGAAGGCCTCAAAATCCCCGGCTTTGCCTGCTGTTGGCAACCGAGATTGAGGTCGAATCGTTCAGACAGAGATGGCACTCAGTACTCGGTGTCGGAGAGCTGATCGGAGGCTCGAAGTTTTCCGACGACTCAGAGTTGGACTGTGGTCGGGCATGGCAGGGAGAGTTTTCTTCCTTCTCCTGTCTGCGTGAGATGTGGGACATTTGAGAGACTTTGAACTTTTTACTGTGCTCATGGACTTCTTCATCAAGTTATGGTATTGTTGCACTGTTGTAACTATATGTTTTAATTATGTGGTTTTGTCAGTTTTTTCAGTCTTGGTCTGTCCTGTGTTTTGTGATATCACACCAGAGGAAATATTGCGTCATTTCTTAATGACAATAAAAGAGGACTGCGTGTCTTCATAATCTAAAAGTTGTGAACTCAGTCTGCCTCATCATAAGCACTTGCCTTCCCAGCATCCAGGACATCTCCAAGGAGTAATGCCTCAAGAAGGCAGCAACCATCATTAAGATGAGAAAGCCTGCTGATGCTGGAAATCAAAAGCAACACCTTCCCGACGAAGGGTTTTGACCTGCTGAGTTCCTCCAGCATTTTGTGTGTGTTGCATCCATTATTAAGGACCCCCATCACCCAGGCCATGCCTGATTCTCATTGCTACCATCAGGAAGGAGGTACAGGAGAATGAATATTGAACCTATGAACACTACCTCACTGCTTCTTTTTCTCTTTTTGCACTACGTAAATAATTTAACTTATTATATAGATACAGATATATATATGTATATATACTTACTGTAATTTAGAGGATTCTGTTATTCTGTATTACATTGTATTGCTGCTGCATAATATCAAATCTCATGATATTAAACTTGATTCTGATCCAGATCCTTCTGATCTTCAGATGATTACACTGGAACACAATTTTATTTTAATGTGTTGCTTTCTCAGAAATTTGTATCATGTAGGAACTTGGAGAAGCAATAAATTAACTTTTATTGAATATAATGTGTTAAATTGCGTTATGGTGCTGACGCTTTGCAAAAATACAACTGAGCTCAAGATGTTTTTTGTTGATTTTCATTTGTACTCAGTGTCTGAGGCTTCTTGCTGAAGTGTCCAACAATAATCAGCCAGTGTTGATGGATTCCAGTTGCCCTGATACTATTTCTCCATGACCGCAATGTCCTGATGAAACCTTTCACCGTGCTCGTCACTGACAGCACCAAGATTTGCAGGGAAGGAGTCTAAATGGGAATGCAGAAAATGAATCTTTAGTGACATGTTGCACTTCTTGGTTTTGTATGCTTGAAGCATGTTGTCAACCAGCTGCATTTAGTTTGGTGCTCTGCAGTTGCCAAGAAAATTTTCAACAACATTCTTGAATGCCTTCCATATGATTTTCTCTGGTCCCACTAGAAGTTCTTTGAATCGCCTGCTTGATTTGTGAACCAACAAAAATGCCTTAATCTTGGTATCAGTTATCTGTCTTGAATAATGAATTGAAATAATAAATATAGGCAATTTCAAAACAATGGTGCATGATAGGGCAATTTCACGGTGATTTTCAAGATCAGCAGCCCAAAATCCAAAAGATATACCCAAAAGTATTCAGGAAGCAAAATCTTTGTTGTCCAAAGTAATTAGTACCCAATGCTCAAATGATCATTAGTCACAAACCTGAATATTGACGATGCCTTGCTGCTTGCAGGTATCGTCTACTGCTCATCTGCTGAGTCCTTGTCATTGGAATTGAATACTCTACAGTTAACAGCAAGCATCCCTAATTCTGACATTATGATGATGGTCGTTTGGCCAGGTTACTGCCCGAAGTAATGTTCTCTGGTTGACCTCCATCACAATAGTCTTTTCCGCAAAGCATGGCTCGAAGCATTGGGACAATTTCCTTTTGATGCCCATAGACCAGTTTACTTCAGGGCATCTTGATGGCACATTTGGTCAAATACTGCCTTGATGTCAAAGGTGGTTACTTCTACGTCATTTCCGGAATTCTTTCTCTGATCTTATTTGATGTTGGTGGGACTTGCAGCTAGTGCAATCTCATCCTATAAATACTTTTCACATTCATAAACTTCATGACAAAATAAAACAGTCAGAATCAGAAGCAGAAACGGGTTTAATATCTCTTGTATATGTCATGCTGGCCGGTGGTGTAGTGCCATCCACACTGGACTTCAAGGCAAGTGGTCATGGGTTCGAATCTGGCTGTCTCTTTGCACGCTTTCCATCCATGCTGGGTTGAGTGATGAGCTAGCAACACAGCCTCGTAAAAAAAGACAAAAATGTTAAAGAAAAATAACAACGTTGCTGCTCAAAGTGCCACAAGGTGCGGAGAGGAACAAAAATCACAACATACGTTGTGAAATTCGTTGATTTTGCAGCATCAGAACAATGCAATACATAATAATAGGAAAAAAAACATCAATTACAGTTAGTATATATGAATTAGTTAAATAAATAGTACAAAACCAGGCATAAAAAAGTAGTGAGATAGTGTTCATGGATTCAATGTTCATTCAGAAATCCGACGGGTGAGGGGGAGAAGCTGTTCCTGAATTGTTGAGTGTGTGCCTTCAGGTTCCTGTACCTCCTCCCTGATGGTAGCAATGAGAACAAGGCATGACCTGGGTGATGAGGGTCACTAATGATGAACACCATCATTAGGTTAAAAGTAATCAAAAAATGGGTGCATTTTTGTACATATTATTGGAAGTTTCATAAGACCAAAAGATATAGGAGTAAAATTAGGCCATTTGGCCCATCGAGTCTTCGCCGCTATTTCATCATGGCTGATCCATTTCCCTCTCAGCTCCAACCTCTTGACTTCTCCCTGTAATGCTTCATGCCCTGACTAATCAAGATCCTATCAACTTCTGCCTTAAATACACCCAGTGACCTGGCCTCCACAGCTGCCCGTGGCAACGAATTCCACAGATTCACCACCCTTTGGCTAAAGAAATTCCTCCTCATCTCCATTCTAAATGGATGTTCCTCTATTCTGAGGCTGTTCCCTCTGCTCCTAGACTTCCCCACCAAACAAAACATTCTCCACGTCCACTCTATCTAGGCCTTTCAACATTCAATATGTGAAGGGATTTGGTAACTAGTACTGAATAAGAGAGAGACTTAAGAGAATTTATGTCAACCTGCCACAGGGTGTAGTGTTAAGGACTTAAGTTTCACAGATAGGAAGCAGTAAATCAAGTTCTAATTATTGATTACTTGAAAAGTATAACTAAGCCATTGTCTAATGGACACTGTCATGGAGCAAAACAATAGTTTACCTTTCTTTATATGATATTCCTTAGTAGAGAAATGGATCTCAAAGTTCAAAGTAAATTGATTATCAAAGTACGTTGGGTGGTCGGGAATTCAGATTTCAATTCCAGCGCTGTCTCTATGGAGTTTGTACCTTCTCCCCGTCAACTGTGTGGGTTTCCTCTGGGTACTCCTGTATTCTCCCACAGTCCAAAGACGCACCGCTTATTAGGTTAATTGGTTATTGCAAACTCTTCCTCGCTACCATCCAATTTCTGAATGGAGATTGAGCCCAACACTTCCTCACTAGTTTTTATTTCTATTTTTGCACTACTTATTTAATGTAACTATTGTATATACTTAATGTAATTCACAGCTTTTTCCATATTATCATGTGTTGCATTGTACTGCTGCTGCAAAGTTAATAAACGTATGCCAGTGATATTAAACCTACACTGGGTGTATGTCAGCCTGTAAAGCACAGAACAAGCCTTCCCAGTTCACTAAAGCTGTCTGTCTGCAAAAAAACATGTGTTTTTCCAGTTTCTAACCACATTTATTTGCTGTAGCTGTGGGTTGCGTGAGATGTGTATTGGTACATAACAGTAACAAAAATGCCACTGTACCAATAGCATTTATTACTGTTTGCCTGTTTTGTTGTTCTGATTATTTTCTGTACGTTGTGTTTATTTTTTTGCTCTATGTGTTCAAGTGATAGTATTTTTTCAAGATGAAGGTAGTAACAATCTTCCACACTAAGCACGCATGAATACAAATACATATGCCTAGATCAAAATGCTGTTTACTGAACTCAGCTTGGTGTTTAATACAATCATTCCTACAGTTCTGATCAAAAAGCTCCAGGACCTAAGCCTCTATACCTCCCTCTACAAATGGACCCTTGACTTCCTAACCAGAAGACCACAGTCTGTGTGGGTTGGAAATAACATCTCTACCTCACTGACAAGCAACACTGGTGCACCTCGGGGATGTGTGCTTAGCCCACTGCCCTGCTCTCTCTACACCCATGACTGTGTGGCCAGGGACAGCTCAAATGCCATCGAGAAATTTGCTGAAGATACACGGAAGTTGGCAGAATCTCAGATGGTATCGAGCGGGCATACAGGAGTGAGATATATCAGCTAGTTAAGTGGTCACAGCAACAACCTTGCACCCGACAAAGAGCTGATTGTGGACTTCAGAAAGGGTAAGATGAGGGAACATCACCATGGGACCAGAAACGGAAAGAGTGAGCAACTTCAAGTTCCTGGGTGTCACTACCTCTGAGGATGTAACCTGGGCCCAAATATCGATGCAGCTACAGAGAAAGAACAACATATTTCATTGGGAGTTTGAGGAGATTTAGTATGTCACCAAAACCACTTGCAAATTTCTACAAATGTACCATGGAGAGCATTCTAACTGGCTGCATCACTGTTTGGTATGGTGGGGGGGGGGAAGGGGGAGGGCTACTGCACAGCGTTGAAATAAGCAGTAGAGAGTTGTAAACTTAGTCAGCTCCATCATGGGCTCTAGTCTACGTGGTGTCCAGGACATGTCAAGGAGCAATGCCTCGAAAAAAGCAACGTCCCTCGTTAAAGACCCCCATCACCCAAGTCAAGCCTTATTCTCATTGATACCACCAGGAAGGAGTTACAGGAGCCTGAAGACACACACTCAGAGATTCAGCCTCTTCCCCCCTCTCAGCTGATTTCTGAATGGACATTGAGCCCATGAGCACTACCTCATTACCTTTTTATTTCTGTTATTGCACTACTTAATTTAACTATTTAATATATACAGTATTCTGTATTGTAATGTACTGCTGCTACCAATACAACAAATTTCACAACATATGCCAGTGGTTTATTTATCCTGGTATTTTTTTTTAGATATAGTAGAGTACATCACAGAAACAGCCCCTCGACCCAGAATGTTGTGCCAAACCAGCTAAGAAGCAAATCAAAAACACCCAAACACTAATCCCTCCTCCCTACACCATGTCCGTATCCCTCCATCTTCCTTAATTCCATGCACCTCTTAAAAACCTCTAACGTATTTGCCTCTACCACCATACCAGGCATCCACCACTCTCCGAGTAAAAATCTTACTCCTCACATCTCCCTTGATCCTACCCCTCTCACCCCCAATGTGTGCCTTCTGGTATTAGACATTTCTACCCTGGAAAACAGATATTCCCTGTCCACTCGATCTATGCCTCTCATAATCTTATAAACCTCTATCAGATCTCCTCCTCAGCCTCTGTCACTCTACATGTTCCAGTGACAGCATTTTTCCAAAGAGGAGGGTGGTAGCAATCTACCTCACTGAATGGCCTTGAATTTAAATGCTGAAACCTGAGACTGATTGTGCTACTAATCCATTAGATAAGTATATCACGGGATATAGAGCACAGAAGGAGTGAACATATATTCATAACCATTGAATATAACTATAGACATAATTGGCTGAATGGCCTCCTGTCACCCTTGGGTAGATATTATGTTCCCTCCAATCATTTTACATGAAAGATTACCTTTTACATGAAATATACACTCAGTGGCCACTTTATTAGCTTCCTCCTGTGCCTAGTAGAGTGGCTAATGAGTGCATGTTCATGATCTTCTGCTGTTGTAGCCCAACCACTTCAAGGTTTGACGTGCTGTGCGTTCAGAGATGCTCTTCTGCACACCACTGTTGTAGCGTGTGGTCATTTGAGTTTCTGCTGCCTTCAGGTAAGCTTGAAGCAGTCTGGCCATTCTCCTCTGACCTCTCTCATTGACAAGGTCTTTCCGCCCATGGAACTGCTGTCCACTGGATGTTTTTTGTTTTTCACACTGTTCTCTAGAGAGTGTTGTGCGTGAAAATCCCAGGCGATCAGCAGTTTCTGAGATACTCAAATCAACCCGGTAGGAACCAACAAAGATCAAAATACATTCATTATCTAAGTATGTATACTTCAGATTTGTCTTCTTACAGGCAGCCACAAAACAAAGAAATCCAATAACCCCCAAGTAAAAAAGATCGCCAAACACCCAGTGTGCAGGGAGAAAAAAAATCATGCTAACAATAAAAGCAAGCACATTCAGAATTGAAGTTCGTAAAAGTGAGTCCACAGCCACAAAGCAAGTCACTTAGATCTGCTGTTTGGCCTGAACAACAACTGAACCTCTTGACCACGTCAGCATACTTTTATGCATTGAGTTGCTGCCATATAATTGGCTGATTAGATATTTGCATTAACAAGCAAGTGTGTAAAGGTGTACAGGTGTACCTCATAAAGTGGACACTGAGTGTGGAAGGTTGTTCTTATACCTTACTGGAACTTTCTCTTTTTAGAACTGATGAAGTTATGGGGTGTGTTGATTTTGAGGAGGGGAGGGGTAGATTATTTCAGAATGACAGAGGAAAGTACTTGCCCAGTACATCACGGGTAAAGTCTTCCCAACTATTGAGCACATCTACTTGAAACAGGGTTGTAGGAAAGCAGCATAAATCATCAGAGATCCTCACCACCCAGGCCATGCTCTGTTCTCATTGCTGCCATCAGGCAGAAGATACAAGAGCCTCAGGACTCACACCACCAGGTTCAAGAACAGTTACTACCTCTCAACCATCAGGCTCTTGAATACTAGTGAACAACTACACAACTTCACTTGCCCCATCATTGAAATGTTCCCACAACCAATTATCTCACTTTAAAGAACTCTTTATCTCATGTTCTTGTTATTTATTGCTATTTATTTATATTTGCATTTGCACAGTTTGTTGTCTTCTGCACTCTGGTTGATCTTTCATTGATCCTGTTACAGTTACTATTCTACAAATTTGCTGAGTTTGCCCACAAGAAAATGAAGCTCAGGGTTGTATATGGAGACATACATGTACTTCGTTAATAAAATGTACTTTGAACTTTGAACTTTTAGGAACTCCTTATACTAATCTGAATCCACCATAATACTATCACTCAAGTACAATTCACCATTCAAGATTGTTTAATGTCATTTCCAGTATACCAGTGTAAACAAGAGCGAAATAATTGATAGGGTGAATCTGATGCAGCTCAAAAAAAACACAATAATTTTAAAACATACGTAAGATAACTTATATATATATAAATTGATTGTACATCCGTAAAGAGACTGATAGGAAAAGACAAAGTACTGGTGGTGGTAGATTTTTTTTTACTCTGAACAGAATCCTTTTCAAAAACAGAGTTTCACAAAAAGAAATCTCACTTTCTCAAATATTTCAGGTTAAAACATGCATGTATTACTGTTACACCCAAAGGAAGATAATGACATAATAACTGCCCGAGTTGCCTAGATACCCAGCTCCGGACTGGTTTACACCTAGCAGTCATTGTATAATATTCAGTCTTGTTTTCTCTGTAACAGCTGCATGACCAATACTGTAAAACAGAAACAATTTTCATTGGGTGCAGAGTCAGTACACAGATTTAAGATAATTGGCAAAGTCATACAGGAATATTGAGACATATGTTTTCAAGCAATAATTTTCTAAAACCTGAAATTCACAGTCTGAACAGCGGCAAAAATTGATTCAAAGTCAAATTCAAAGTAATTTATTATCAAAATAAGTGTATGTTACCATATTAAGTAAACAGTAAACAACTTGCTGTTCTAGTGACAAGACCTTGGTGATGGCAGGGTATTCATTAGTCTCACAGCCTGGGGGAAGAAGCTGTTCCCCAGTCTGGCAGTCCTAGTCCTGATGCTCCTGTACCTCCTTCCTGATGGTAGTGGGTCAGAGAGATTGTATGATGGCTGGTAGGGGCCATCAACAATGCTTTGGACCCTTCGTATGCAGTACTCCTGGTAAATGTCACAAGTGGGGGTGGGGGGTGGGAGGTGGGAGGAGGGAGATCCCGATGATCGTCTCAGTGGTTTTTACTCTCCTCTGTAGGGTCTTGCAGACCGATGCCTTGCAGCTTCCACACCACACAATGATGCAGCCAGACAGGATGCTCCCGATGGTACAGCAGCAGGCCGAATGGCTTCCTTAAGCACTGGCAGGTTCTAAAGGCAGGGAAAAAGAACAATGGAACAGCAAATTACAATAACCTTAAGGCCATGGCATTTGCAATTGTATGTCACCAAGCCTCTTCCTGAGAGGAAGGTCAATGTGAATGCACACGTTAAGGGACTGTGACTGTGTGTGTTCTTGGGCGGGTGACGAGCCCATCTAATTCTAGCCTGAGGTTATCTCACCGCTTCAAATCTTCTAATTTTCTGAGTATCCAACGAGACCAAGTTAAATTTCACTAAAGCTTACAAGGCACAACTGGAGCTTGTGTAAACAGGAGCTGGCCACTGTGTTACCAAAGCTTACAGTCCTGGCTTGCATCACATGCATTACAGTGGGTAAAAGGAACTTGACCTTCACAAACAAGCTTCAAATGGCATTTCCTGTTTTTGCCATTCCTCATTTTGTTTTTAATTTCTGTAATTTAACAAGAAACTACCACTTCCACACTGCTTTTGGGACCCAAAGTTTGCACCCTCTGCATGTATTTCCCCCTTAGTTTTGCAGAAATTACTTCATTCCGAAGATGCAAAATGTTTTGCTGAAGCTGTTAGTTTGATTTTTACTCTGGCTCCAAAGTGTTTACTCAATCCCTGTGGCCTGTGGTATAATGCTAAAAGCAATATATTCCCTGTGAATAGGGTGGGGCCTTCCGCCTTCAAACTGCCCAGAAAGCAGTGGGCAGATTCCTGTGTTGCTGGAGCAAGTTCTAACAGCAGCTGAGGATTCTCCATTCAATCGGGACCTTTAAATTGAATTACATCCTGCTGTTGCTAAATTGCCTGCATAGCCTGTGGTGTGAAGGGGGGAGGTGGTGCTGGAAGAAGAGCAGTGCTGGACCTGTAGAAAAAAGACTTCTGAAATGCTTGCAATTATTCAGATTCAGAATCAATTCAATTCCAGTTTAATTGTTATTCAACCAACATGAATACTCATGAATACAGACAAACTGTAGGGTTGAGGGCTAGTAATTGCTCGCTCCACCAGGTTCAAGAACAGTTACTGTCCCTCAACCATCAGGCTCTTGAATAGAAGGGGATAACTACACTCATTCTACTTCTGATATTCCCACAACCTTTTTATTCAAGAGCCTGATGGTTGAGGGATAGTACACAACCGATGGGCTCACTTTAAGGGCTCATTATCTTGTTATTTCATGCTCATTACTTACTGCTATTTATTTATATCTGCGTTTGCACACCTTTTTTATTCATTATCCTGTTTACAGTTATTGTTCTATAGATTTGCTAAGTATAGATAGATAGGTAGATAGATAGATATACTTTATTAATCCCGAGGGAAATTGGGTTTCGTTACAGCCGCACCAACCAAGAATAGAGCGTAAATATAGCAATACAAAAAACCCCAACAATCAAACACCAAAATGCAAACTATGCCAGATGGAAAATAAGTCCAGGACCAGTCTGTTGGCTCAGGGTGTCTGACCCTCCACGGGAGGAGCTGCACGTTCGATGGCCACAGGCAGGAACGACCTCCCGTGCCGCCGAGTGTTGTATCACGGTGGAATGTGGCCGAAGTCCAACAGTAAAAAGTTCAATATCCAGTCTGCAAACACGTTCCTTGATTGTAGTATACCCCGGACTGCACCATCTGTTGTTAGCCAGAACAGTAAGCACCCAACTCCTTTACGCTTACCGCTCTCAGTGCACTTCTGGTCAGCCGGAACGGTATTACCCACCGAACTCCTCTTCTCCAAAAGTCTCTGTTGTCTCGACCCGGTCCTCCTTCCTCGGCTTTGTGATCCCCCTCTGTGTGTTTTCCTCTGGATTTCAGCAGGGGTGTCCGCCGCTCTGTTCGCTAAGCCGGCCGGTCTTTGCTGGTCCGTGGAATACACAATGCGACCTTGCTTCTGTCCTGCGTGTCGGGATGTAACAATTTCCAGCGCTAAAGAAAACCCAAATAAAACTCTCTCTACCAGCATGTCAGAGAGGGCGCAGCTTCGACGTGTTACCATGAGCAAAAAAAATACGAAAAATAACGTCAATTAAAAAGTAAGAAGAAAGTATGCCCACAGAAAAAGAACCTCAGGGTTGTATGTGGTGACACGTATGTACTCTTATGTAAATTTTACTTTGAACTTTGAACTCAAACCAGACAGTGACACTTTGGGGCAAGTTAATTAAAACACACTACCAGTCACACACAAGAATGTTAGTAAAAATACGACGCAGTATATGCATGTATATAGTCCAGACCTCCCAACCCACCGAGATCATCTCTTGATAGGCCCCGACATCTGATGCCCACTATGCAATACCGTGGCTTAGAAGCCCAGTCCTTGTGTATACAGGCACAAGTAGAATAATTAGTAAAAACACAGCCAGACTAATATATGTGCATATAGTCCAGACGTCTCAGTCCAATTTTGGACTGAAGATCCCTCGGAATCAGAATCAAGTTTAATATCACTGACATATGTTGTTATGCGGCCAAGCAATAAGGCATTGACAACATTCAGGCTTGGGACAAATGTTCATTTGAATACTTATTTTATTTATTGTTTATTGAGATACAGTGCAGAGTAGCCCCGTCATTCCTTCAGCAATCCTCTCATTGAACCCTAGCCTAATCACAGGAACATTAACACTGACCAATTCACCTACCAACTGGTACGTCTTTGGACTGTGGGAGGAAACCGGAGCACCCGGAGGAAACCCACACGGTCACGGAGAGAACGTGCAAACTCCTTACAGACGGCGGCGGGAATTGCACCTGGGTCGTCTGTACTGTAAAGTGTTGCGCTAACCGCTACATTGGCGTGCTGCCCCCATCAAAAGGATCAGGATCCAAATCAAGTTTAACATCTCTGGTATATATCATGAAATTTGTCGTTATGTGGCAGCAGTCCATTGCAATACTGAATAATAAAAATTGTAAATTACAGTAAGTATATGTGTTAAATTAAATAGTGCAAAAAGAGAGAGAAAAAAGTAGTGAGGTAGTATTCATGGGTTCAATGTCAATTCATAAATGGGATGACAGAGGGGAAGAAACTACTCCTGAATCATTGAGTGTGTGCCTCCAGGCTTCAGCACCTCCTCCCTGATGGTAGCAATGAGAAGATGGCATGACCTGGGAGGTGGGGGTCCTGAACGATGGACGCTGCGCTTTTTGAAGCATTGCTCCTTGAAGGTGTCCTGGATACTACAGAGGCTAGTGGCCATGATGGAGCTGACTGAGTTTACAATTCTCTGCAGCTTATTTCAATCCTGTACAGTAGCCCTCACCCCCCTTCCAGACGGTGATGCAGCCAGTTGAAATACTCTCCATGGTACAGCTGTAGAAATTGTTAAATGTTTGAATGTTTGCCTGGCATTGTCCATGTATAATGGCTTCAGACTTGTCAGTCTTTGTAGGTAGCTTCACAATGAATCCACTCTATTTCTTTGTTCTACTGTCAATTCCCGCAAGAAAGTGAATTTCAGGTTTGTATATTGTGGCATATTTGTCATTGTCTTCATCATCATATTGTGCCATGTCATATGATGTGGGCGATTGTGGTCTTTCTATGACCACGATTCTTCTTGGGAAAAGTTTCTGCAGAAGTGGCTTGCCATTGCCTTCTTCTGGGCAGTGACTTTACAAGACTCGTGACCTCAGCCATTATCAGTACCCTTCAGAGTTTGTCTGCCTGGTGTCAGTGGTCACATAACCAGGACTCGTGATCTGCACCAGCCGCTCATACGACCATCCACCACCTGCTCCTGTGGCTTCATGTGACCCTGATCGGGGGATGGGGGGGCGGTGCTAAGCAGGTGGGCACCTGCCCAAGGGTGACCTGCAGGCTGGGGCAGGCTATGTACTTCGATAATAAATTTACTGTGAAATTTTTAGGGAAGGTTTAGCAGTTATCCCTAATACATTGACAGTGAAATATAAACCATGTTTTATCATGCCATTTACATTGTAAATTACCAATGCCCTCCATTGGTCAGGGTCAACTATGAATGTTGAGTCCTTGTTGTCTATGTGATATGCAAGCCAGGGCAGTACAATATGGAGAGCAAGCTGTTGCCCGTGCAGCAGACTCCCCCTCTCCACAAGGCTGATGAATCCAAAGGAACATCACAGACTGATACATTTTGGCACCAGTGGCGTCACAGGCCTTGGACTGCCTCAGGGACTCCAGTTCCGGATTTCTCTTTGGGATTTGCTCCTGAAGCCTTCCCCATGAGTGGAAGGTAGCAGGGGCTTGAGATCAGAGTTTTCCTTCTCTTAGATGAGCTGGCCAACGTAGACTAATGAGCCCCAGCTACCTGAAGCGATTGGTTTTAAGGCACCAGTAACCCGCCTTTGCCCCTTCTCCTGTCAGTAGAAATGGTTCTGGTGGGCTTGGTAGCTAAGCCACTCGTGAAAACCAGAAGCTGGACTTGGTTGTCAGAGGCTATTTGAGACACACGCCATTGGGAGCATTTCATGGGCAGTGGGAGATTGTCCCTATTACCACCCCTGGCTATAACAACATTAAAGAATCAGTTTAATGCTATTGTTTCAGATTTTTGGCAACTATAGGTTTTCTTTCTTTCCATTGGCTATAATCTAGACTGTTTCAGAATAACCTCACTGCCTTGTTCCACGTAGATCTACTTTTCCTTTCTGCTGGCTCTCACGCTTGTAACAGAGAACAGTGAGTTCATTATCACTGACTGAACAAAGTGGTGACAAAGATAGGGTAGGGTTTACTTCCTCTCCTGGAGCTGTTGAGTCATGTTGCCCTATAGTCAGCGGTATAACTGAACGTATACTTGGCAGGATTTAACACTTACTGCTACTCTCAGTGACCACTCAGTGACAGCTAGCTGAGTGGTGTCAAAGCAAGAACTTGGTACTCAACGCCAGTGAGACCAAAGAACTGAATGCAGACCAGAAAGATGGGGGTGGGGTGCGGGGAGGGGAACAATGCTAGCTGGAAGGTGATGGGTGAAGCCAGGTGGGTTGGAAAGATAAAGGGCTGGAGAGGAAGGAATCTGATAGGAGAGGAGAGTGGAGCATAGGGGAGAGGGAAGAAGGAGGGGACCCAGGCAGAAGTGATTGGCAGGTGAGAAGAGGTAAGAGACCAGAGTGGGAAATAGAAGAGGGTACAAGAGAGGGAAAAATTATTTCACCAGAAGGAGAAATTGATATTCATGCCATCAGGTTGGAAGCTACCCAGAGGCCCTTATTGAGACTCGTTCTTGAGCAGGTTCAGGAACAGCCATTACCCCTCAATCATCAGGCTTCCGAACCAAGGTTGGACAACCTCACCCACCACAACTTTCAACTGAAGCAACCTCTGGAATCCCTTTCAACGGCTCGACAAGTTATAAACACGAGGAAGTCTGCAGATGCTGGAAATCCTGAGCAACACGCAAAATGCTAGAGGAACTCAGCAGGTCAGGCAGCACCTGTAGAAATGAACAGATGGTTGATGTTTTGAGCTGAGACCTTTCTTCAGAACTGAGAAGGAAGGGGGAAGACGCCAGAAATAAAAGGTTGGGGGAGGGGACAGCTCATGCTTTTGGTATTATCTATTTACATACTCACACTTTATGTTTGTACAATTTCTCTCCTTTTGCAAATTGGTTGTTTTCTCCCTAGTCTCTATGCGTAGTTTTTCATTGATGCTACTGTTCTGCTGTGAATAACTGCAAGAAAATTAATCTCAACATAGTGCATTCTGAAATTAGACACCTCAAAAACCATTTACTTTGAACTTTGCTGGTGTCGTTGTGCACAAGGGAAATGCAAAGCATAAATATGCGAGTGGCTATATTACTGGTTGTGTCAGGCTGTACGATGTGACTAACCATAAGGAAGTATGTGGATTGCAATGTTAATCAGTATGCATTGTTAATTTGAAGCTAGTGCTTCTATTTTGGAGTACAACACCCCGCAGCCTCGCAGAGTCAAAGTTGGACTCGGCAGCAGGAAACCACACTCGCACCCCACTTGTGTCCAGTCGCATCAACTGCTTGGAGCTATTTAAAGCAACCCCACCTTCCCAGACAGCTCACTCATCCACCCTATCAAGCAGCTCTTGCGGTAAAGTCAATGGAGCCCACCTAGACCGTCCCACATCTTACAGAGCTAGATTAGCATCAGTGGCTCTTGAGAACATGAACTGCTGAAGAAGACTTGAATGTGTCTTCGTTATGTTTTGTAACTGCAAAACATTAAACCAATTCAAAGGAAGACTCAGGAATCTGAAATGCGGGTCTAACTTCATGCTTATTTTAACGAGGCATGGACGTATTATGTGGTTGCATGATGACGTTTACAATTCACATATTCATGCATATAACTCATAATGAATTATTTAAATGAGCATGAAAGCTTAATCAACCAATATATATATGATTACTCAAATGTCACTGAAGTGTTAAAGACACAACACCCTCGGCCTCTGACGCTCCAGATTAATCAACCAATGTTTCTACAAGTGCTGGAAAATGGGATTAGTGCAGATGTGTCCTTGCCTGGTTAGTACAGGTATATTGGTTGAAGGGTCTGCTTCTGAACTTTAATAACACCGAAATGAAAAAATGTGTGGACTAGAATCACCCTTCTCTTATTGAAGTTGTACAACAGAATAGAAAAGCCCACAAAATATAGTGGATGCAGCCTAGCCCATCACAGGCAAAGCCCTCCCCACCAATTAGCACATCTACAAGGAGCGCTGCCAAAAGAAAGCAGCATCTAACATCAAGGATTCCCACCATCCAGACCATGCTCTCTTCTCACTGCTGCCATTGGGAAGAAGGTACAAGAGGCTTAGGTCCCACACCACCAGGTTCAGGAACAGTTATCACCCGACAACCATCAGGCTCCTGAACCAGTGTGGATAACTCCACTCACCACAATGAGCCTCAGGTCCCACACCACCAGGTTCAGGAACAGTTATTACCCCACAACCATCAGGCTCCTGAACCAGTGTGGATAACTTCACTCACCACAATGAGTCTCAGGTCCCACACCACCAGGTTCAGGAACGGTTATTACCCCTCGACCATCAGGCTCCTGAACCAGTGTGGATAACTTCACTCATCACAATGAGCCTCAGGTCCCACACCACCAGGTTCAGGAACAGTTATCACCCCACAACCATCAGGCTCCTGAACCAGTGTGGATAACTTCACTCACCACAATGAGCCTCAGGTCCCACACCACCAGGTTCAGGAACAGTTATTACCCCACAACCATCAGGCTCCTGAACTAGTGTGGATAACTTCACTCACCTCCACAGCCCTCAGTGATTAGGAATAGTCAGCATGGCTTTGTCAAAGGCAGGTCGTGCCTTACGAGCCTGACTGAATTTTTTGAGGATGTGACTAAACACATTGATGAAGGTAGACCAGTAGATGTAGTGTATATGGATTTTAGCAAGGCATTTGATAAGGTACCCCATGCAAGGCTTAGTGAGAAAGTAAGAAGGCATGGGATCCAAAGGGACATTGCTTTGTGGATCCAGAATTGGCTTGCCCACAGAAGGCAAAGAGTGGTTGTGTACGGGTCATATTCTGCGTGGAGACCGGTGACCAGTGGTGTGCCTCAGGGATCTGTTCTGGGACCCTACTCTTTGTGATTTTTCTAAATGACCTAGATGAGTGTGGTAAACCATGTATATATGTTGTAACTCGGTTACCTGTCTGGACACACCCCTCTGCTGACTGCCCCTGTGGCTCCTCCCACAGAGTCCTGTATAAAGGTGTTCGTCTTGCCCCTCCCCCTCAGTCCGGGGGCAGGCACTCACTGTGGAGGTCGTATTGTACAGCGAATAAATGCCTTTCAGTATTTTAACCAAACCTCAGTCTTTTGGAGTAATTGAAGGTGCTTCAATTTTATTCGCTGTACATTTTAAAACATGGAACAGGCCCTGAGACCAGAAAAATTAGACCTCCATCCGCGAATGCCTGACGCCGGAAACACTTTCGAACTCTGGCTGGCCTGCTTCGAAGCGTATCTAGAGGAAATTAAAGTGACCGACCCCATAGCGAAGCTCAGAATTCTACTCTCCAGGGTCAGTCCACGGGTTTATTCGCTGATCAGAGACCAGCCGAACTACGACGGCGCGATGAACGCACTCAAAAGACAATACCTGCAGCCGATAAACAGCGTCTATGCTCGGCATCGCTTAGCGACACGGCAACAACGGTCCGGGGAATCGAGTGCTGAGTTTGTCCGGGCCCTACGGACGCTCGTGTGAGCCTGCAATTGCCAGGAGCTGACGGTGGCGCAGCATGCAGAACTCCTAGTGAGAGACGCCTTCGTTACGGGGACCAGGTCAGTGTACGTGCGCCAGCGGCTGCTGGAAAAAGCTGATCTTACCCTAAGTTCGGCGATCGAGCTGGCTGATACGTTGGAGGCCGCTCTGCATAACTCCGAGGCTCTCCAGGCACACGATCCCCTGACGGCCTCATGGGTGCCGCAGACCCCGCAACCCGCCGGCAAATCGACCTCAGCTGCCGCCAGTCGAGAGTCCGCGAAGTGCTACTTCTGCGGACTGGAGAAGCACCCCCGGAAACGCTGCACGGCCCGACAAGCTACCTGTTCCAACTGCGGAAAGAAGGGCCACTTCGCCAAGGTCTGTAAGTCAAAACCGCGAGCGGGATCGAGCAGCGCCGCGTGCGAGACGTGGGGGTCGCCATCTTCCCTGCACACTGCCACCACGTGCGAGACATGGGGGCCGCCATCTTCCCTGCACACTGCCACCACGTGCGAGACGTGGGGGTCGCCATCTTGCCTGCTGCCATCTTCCCTGCACGCCACCACCACGTGCGAGACATGGGGGCGGCCATCTTGGTCGGCGCCACCTCCTACCGCCTACGACCAACGGGTGCTCACGGGGCACCGCACCATGCTGGACCAAGACAGCGACCCCACCCTGGCTTCCGTGACCCTCGACCAAAGCGCTCCCCACCAGCTCGCAAGGTCAATGATGGACATCCTGGTGGAGGGGCACAGGACAAGCTGCCTGTTTGACACAGGCAGCACGGAGAGTTTTATCCACCCGGCCACGGTGCAGCATTGTGGATTCATGATACGGCCGGTAAGTCAGAGGGTCACCATGGCCTCCAGGTCGCATACAACAGACATCCGGGGGGGGTTGTGTAGCGACACTAGTGGTGCAGGGCACAGAATATCGGGACTTTACGTTACTGGTCTTGCCTCAACTGTGTGCCCCTGTACTGTTGGAGTTGGACTTCCAGAGCCACCTGAAAAGCGTGACAATGAAGTATGATGGGCCCCTCCCGCCAATTACTGTCATAAATCCCGTTTTGTAGAGATATGTCACGTACCCCGCTACTGACCACACACACACACACTAACCCGCGCATCCCACCCAACATCATGCCAACTGCCACACCACCGACACCACCTGCGGCCTCTCCACCCTCAGGATCCCTCCCCCACCGCTGTTCGCCAACCTGACCCCTGTCTGTAAACCTGTGGCAGCTAAAAGCAGAAGGTACAGCGCGGGGGACAGAGCTTTCATTAAGTCTGAGGTGCAGCGACTGCTCAGGGAGGGGGTCACTGAGGCAAGCACAAGTCCTTGGAGGGCGCAGGTGGTGGTTGTTCGGAACGGGGAGAAGAATAGGATCGTCGTGGACTATAGCCAGACCATCAATAGGTTCATGCAGCTCGACGCGTACCCTCTACCCCGCATCGCAGATATGGTCAATCAGATAGCACAGTACAAGGTGTACTCGACCATAGACCTAAAATCGACTTACCATCAGCTCCCCATCCGCTGGGAGGACCGCCCTTACACTGCCTTCGAGGCGGACGGCAGGCTTTATCAATTCCTGCGCGTCCCCTTTGGTGTCACGAATGGTGTATCTGTCTTCCAGAGGGCAATGGACCGGATGGTGGACCAGTGCTTTCTGAAGGCCACGTTCCCATATCTGGATAACATCACCATCTGCGGTCACGATCAGCAGGATCACGATAACAACCTCCAAAAATTTCTCCAAGCGGCCAAATCTTTCAACTTCACCTATAACAAGGACAAGTGTGTATTTGGGACCACCCGACTTGCTATCCTTGGGTGTGTCGTGGAGAATGGAGTCATTGGCCCTGACCCCGACCGTATGCGCCCCTTGTTGGAACTCCCTCTTCCCAATACCCTCAGAGCCCTCAAAAGGTGCCTGGGCTTCTTTTCATATTACGCCCAATGGGTCTCTAAGTATGCAGACAAGGCCCACCCCCTCCCTGCCGAGGCCCACGCGGCCTTCAACCGCATAAAAGGGGACATTGCCAAAGCAGCAATGCATGCGGTGGATGAGGCCATTCCCTTCCAAGTAGAGAGTGACGCCTCCGACTTTGCGCTGGCTGCTACCCTCAACCAGGCAGGAAGACCGGTGGCGTTCTTCTCCCGTACCCTTCAAGGCCCTGAAATTCAGCACTCCACGGTGGAGAAAGAGGCCCAGGCCATAGTGGAAGCTATAAGGCACTGGAGGCACTATCTTGCCGGCAAAAGGTTCACCCTGCTAACTGACCAGCGCTCAGTCGCATTCATATTTAATAATCAGCAGCGGAGCAAAATCAAAAACGATAAAATTCTGAGGTGGAGAATCGAACTCTCCACCTACAACTATGACATCATGTACAGGCCTGGGAAGCTCAACGAGCCCTCCGATTCCCTATCCCGGGGAACGTGCGCCAGCGCGCAGATCAACCGGCTATACGCCCTACATGTAGACCTTTGCCACCCGGCTTTTCCACTTCGTGAAAGCCCGGAACCTGCCTTACTCCCTTGAGGAGATCAGGATGATGACCAGGGACTGCCAAGTCTGCGCAGAGTGCAAACCGCACTTCTACCGACCCGAAAAGGCACCACTCATCAAGGCCACCCGCCCCTTTGAGCGACTGAGTGTTGACTTTAAGGGCCCCCTTCTCTCCACCGACCGCAATGTGTACTTTTTTAACGTTATCGACGAGTACTCGCGGTTCCCCTTCGCCATCCCCTGCCCCGACACCACTACCACGTCAGTTATAAAAGCCCTGCGCAAGCTCTTCACTCTGTTCAGATACCCATGCTATATCCACAGTGACAGAGGGTCCTCGTTTATGAGTGACGAGCAGCGCCAATACCTACTGGCTAGGGGAATTGCAACTAGTAGGACCACAAGCTATAATCCCCGGGGGAATGGACAGGTAGAGAAGGAGAATGCCACGGTATGGAAAGCCACACTCTTAGCCCTCAGGTCAAAGGGATTGCCGGTCTCCCGCTGGCAGGAGGTCCTTCCCGAGGCACTCCACTCCATCCGCTCCCTGTTATGCACAGCCACCAATGCCACCCCTCATGAGCGACTCTTTTCTTTTCCCAGAAAATCGACCACTGGAACCACCCTACCAACTTGGCTGACATCCCCGGGGCCAGTGCTGCTCCGGAAACATGCGAGGAGCAATAAATACTCCCCAATAGTCGAGAGGGTTCACTTACTTCATGTGAACCCCCAGTATGCCTACATGGTTTTACCTGATGGGCGGGAGGACACGGTCTCCATCCGCGACCTGGCGCCCGCAGGAGCTCCGGGCCCCTACCCTGAACACTCCGTGGTGACTATTAACCCCATACCCACCAATGTATGTACCTACGAGACACCGTGCACCCCAAACTCTACACAGACACCACACGACACTCCCATACCGGGCGCGACGCACACGCACGAGGGATTACCGACGCCTAACGTGCTGACACCTCAAGTCAGGCCGGAGCCAGCACAACCGCCATCGCCGGTGCTACGTAGATCACAGTGATGGACTCGACCGCCTGATAGACTTAACCTGTAAATATACTTCTTGTAAATATTGTCAGTCACTTCACCCCGCGGGACTCTTTTTAAAAAAAGGAGGGGTGAATGTGGTAAACCATGTATATATGTTGTAACTCGGTTACCTGTCTGGACACACCCCTCTGCTGACTGCCCCTGTGGCTCCTCCCACAGAGTCCTGTATAAAGGTGTTCGCCTTGCCCCTCGCCTCAGTCCGGGGGCAGACACTCACCGTGGAAGTCATATTGTACAGCGAATAAAAGCCTTTCAGTATTTTACCAAACCTCAGTCTTTTGGAGTAATTGAAGGTGCTTCAATGAGGAAGTGAAGGGATGGCTTAGTAAATTTGCTGATGACACAAAGGTTGGAGGTGTTGTGGATAGTGTGGAGGACTGTCAGAGGTTACAGTAGGACATTGATAGGAAGCATAATTGGGCTGAGAAGTGACAGATGGAGTTCAACCCAGATAAGTGTGAGGTGGTTCATTTTGGTTGGTCAAATATGATGGCATAATATGGTAAGACTCTTGGCAGTGTGGAGGATCAGAGGGATCTTGGGGTCTGTGTCTATAGGACGCTCAAAGCTGCTGTGCAGGTTGATTCTGTGGTTAAGAAGGCATATGGTGCATTGGCCTTCATCAATCGTGTGATTGAGTTTAAGAGCCGAGGGGTAATGTTGCAGCTATGTAGGATCCTGGTCAGGCCCCACTTGGAGTACTGTGCTCAGTTCCGGTCGCCTCACTACAGGAAGGATATGGAAACTATAGAAAGGGTGCAGAGGAGATTTACAAGGATGTTGTCTGGATTGGCAAGCATGCCTTATGAAATAGGTTGAGTGAACTCGGCCTTTTCTCCTTGGGGCGACGGAGGATGAGAGGTGACCTGATAGAGGTGTATACGATGATGAGAGGCATTGATCGTGTGGATAGTCAGAGGCTGTTTCCTAGGGCTGAAATGGCTAGCATGAGAGGGCATAGTTTTAGGTGCTTGGAAGTAGGTACAGAGGAGATGCCAGGAGTAAGCTTTTTATGCAGAGAGTGGTGAGTGTGTGGAATGGGCTGCCGGCGGCAGTGGTGGAGGCGGAAACAATAGGGCCTTTTAAAGACTGCTGGATGGATGCATGGAGCTTAGAAAAATAGAGGGCTGTGGGTAAGCCTAGGTAGTTCTAAGGTAGGGACATGTTCGGCACAGCTTTGTGGGCCGAAGGACCTGTATTTTGCTGTAGGTTTTCTGTGTTTCTATGTTTTTATATACAACCCTGAGATTCACTTTCTTGTGGGCATACTCCGTAAATCCAAGAACCTCAATAGAATAAATGAAAGACCACACCCAACAGGACGGACAAACAACCCATGTGCAAAGGACAACAAACTGAAAAAACAAAAAATATACAAATGAAATAATAATCAATAAATAAACAATAAATATCGAGAACATGAGATAAAGGATCCTTGAAACTGAGTCCATAGGTTGTAGGAGCAGTTCAGTGATGGGGCAAGTGAAGTTGCGTGAAATTGTCTCACTGGTTCAAGAGCCTGATGGTTGAGGTGTAGTAACTATTCCTGAAGCTGGTGGTGCGAGTCGTGAGGCCTCTGTACCTTTTTCGGAATGGCGGTGGTGAGGAGAGAGCATGACCTGGGTGGCGGGGGTGGGGGGCGGTCCCTGACGATGGGTGCTGCTTTCCTGCCACGGCGCTCTGTGTAGATGTGCTCAGTGCTTTGCCTGTGATGGACTGGGCTGTGTCTGCTACTTATTGTAGGTTTTTCCGTTCAAGGGCATTGGCGTTTCCATACCAAGCTGTGATGCAACCAATCAATATTAAATACACAACATACAGTCTGTTTGAAGTTCAAAGTAAATTTTATTATCAAAGTACATATATGTCCATGTATAGACCCACCTCTTCGGCTGTTGGAAGAGGTATTTGCTATAACCAGAGAGCTAATTTGGCAAAATTCTACCAGTCGATGTCCTGCTTCATTCATACCCCAAGGCCAAAGTTGCCCATTACTCTAGGCATTCTGTGGTTTTCAACTGCGGCATTGAAGTCTCCAATGATAAATGTAACATCCTTTTTTGGTGTCATATCCAGGAGGTGCTGCAGTTCTTCATAAAATTGGATAATTTCATCCTCTTTGGCATCTATGGATAGAAGTAAGGAGCATTATGCAAGAGGTGGCAACAAAAATATTGCAAACAAAAAGATCAGGAGAGCAAAATGGCGTTCTGCGGAGGCTCTTCAAGTGGCGGAGCAGTGAAGAGAAGTGATGGCCAATGGAGATTGGAATGAATACCTCCAACTGAATGAAAAGTTCAAGAAGATAGCAAGGAAAGATAAGGAAACTTATTCAAAGGAGCGATACAACGAAGCTGAAGAAGCCAACAGAACTGGAAAAACAAGAGATCTATTCAAGAAGATTAGAGAAATCAAAGGAACATAACATGCAAAAACGAGTATAGTAAAATACAAAGAAGGGAAGGACCTCACAGAAGCAGAAGGCATCAAAAAGAGATGGCAGGAATACAGGGAAGAATTGTACAGGAAAGATCCCAACAGCGAAGATACCTGCAATGACTTCCTTATTGATCTAGAGCCAGACATTCTGGAAAGTGAAGTCGAATGAGCGACAGAAAACATTGCCAATAATAAGACTGCAGTGTGTGACAGGATTCCAGCTGAATTGTTTAAAACTTGATAAAGTGATGCTGTAAAAGTGTTGCATGCTATTTGCCAGCAGAACTGGAAAACCCAACAATGGCCTTTAGATTGGAAAAGATCAGTTTATATCCCAATTCCCAAGAAGAAAAGTATAAAAGAACATTCAAATTACTGAACAAAGAGGATGCTGTCCAAATTGCATGCCATCTTGGACAATATCTCCCATCCACTACATAATGTACTGGTTGGGCACAGGAGTACATTCAGCCAGAGACTCATTCCACCGAGATGCAACACTGAGTGTCATAGGAAGTCATTCTGTGGCCATCAAACTTTACAACTCCTCCCTTGGAGGGTCAGACACTCTGAGCCAATAGGCTGGTCCTGGACTTATTTCCTGGCATAATTTACATATTACTATTTAACTATTTATGGTTTTATTACTACTTATTATTTATGGTGCAACTGTAACGAAAACCAATTTCCCCCAGGATCAATAAAGTATGACTATGACTATGACTATGACTATGACTATGACTAATTTCACGAATTTCACATGCTAGCAAGGTAATGCTAAAGATCATGCAAGCAAGACTCCAGCAATATATGGAACGAGAACTGCCAGATGTACAAACTGGTTTTAGAAGAGGCAGGGGCACCAGAGACCAAATTGCTAACCTACGCTGGATAATGGAGAAATCAAGAGAATTCCAGCAAAGTATTTATCGATGTTTTATTGACTGCTCTAAAGCCTTCGACAGTGTTGACCACAATAAACTATTGCAAATCCTTAAAGAACGGGGTATGGAGGGAAGGCTGGGTTCTGAGTTGGATGATCAGCCATGATCATAATAAATGGCGGTGCAGGCTCGAAGGGCCGAATGGCCTACTCCTGCACCTATTTTCTATGTTTCTATGTTTCTAAATGGGGATATCTGGACGTCTGATCTGCTTTATGAGAAACTAGTACGAAGATCAAGAAGCAACAGTTAGAACTGAACACAGAATGACAAACTGGTTCAAGATTGGGAAAGGAGTACGACAGGGCTGCATACCGTCACCCTGCTTATTTAAACTATATGCTGAACATATCATGAGGAATGCTGGTCCAGAGGACTCAAATGTTGGAGTCAAAATTGCTGGACAAAATATTAACAACGTCAGATAAGCAGACAATACTACTCTAATGGCTGAAAGTGAGGAGGATCTGAGGAAGCTTCTAATCAAAGTGAAAGAAGAAAGTGCAAAAGCTGGCTTGTTGCTCAATATTAAGAAAACCAAGATTATGTCGACCAGCCCTATTGTCTCTGTGCTAATAAATGGAAAGGAAGTGGAGGCAGTGATGGAGTTTATCTTCCTAGGTTCAAAGATTTCTATAGATGTTAACTGCCACCATGAAATTAAACAGCACTTACTTCTGTGGAGGTCAGCAATGGCAAATTTAAACAAAATACTGAAGAGCAGAGACATAACATTGTCAGTGAAGATCCGTATAGTCGAGTCTATAGTATTTCCAGTTGTGATGTATGTCTGTGAGAGCTGGACTGTTAGTAAGGCTGAATACAGAAGAATCGACGCCTTTGAACTTGGATACTGGAGAAAAGCGTTAGGAGTTTGTTGGTCAGCAAGAAGATCCAACAAGTCAATACTTGAAGGAATACGGCCAGACTGCTCACTACGAGGCTTGATTATGCGACAAAAGCTCAAATATTTTGGCCAATCATGAGAAGACAGGAGGTGATAGAAAGGAGATGGTCACACCAGGGCCACGGGAGACAGACAAGTGGGTCACAGTCCGGAGGGGGAAGGGGAAGAGTCAGGTACTAAAGAGTACCCCTGTGGCTGTCCCCCTGAACAATAAGTACTCCTGTTTCAGTACTGTTGGGCGGGACAGCCTACCTGGGGGAAGCAACAGTGGCCGTGCCTCCGGCACAGAGTCTGGCCCTGTGGCTCAGAAGGGTAGGGAAAAGAAGAGGAAGGCAGTAGTGATAGGGGACCCTATAGTTAGGGGGTCGGACAGGTGATTCTGTGAACGCAGGAAAGAAACTTGGATGGTAGCTTGCCTCCCAGGTGCCAGGGTCCGGGATGTTTTAGATCGCGTCCAAGGGAGGGAGAACAGCCAGAGGTCGTGGTACATATTGGTACCAATGACATAGGTAGAAAAAGGGAAGGGGTCCTGAAAACAGACTACAGGAAGTTAGGAAGGAAGTTGAGAAGCAGGACAGCAAAGGTAGTAATCTCGGGATTACTGCCTGTGCCACGCGACAGTGAGTATAGGAATAGAATGAGGTGGAGGATAAATGCGTGGCTGAGGGATCGGAGCAGGGGGCAGGGATTCAGATTTCTGGATCATTAGGACCTCTTTTAGGGCAGGTGTGACCTGTACAAAAAGGACAGGTTGCACGTGAATCCCAGGGGGACCAATATCCTGGCGGGGAGATTTGCCAAGCCTTCTGGGGAGAGTTTAAACTAGAATTGTTGGGGGGTGGGAACCGAAATGAGAAGGCAGGGGAAGAGGAGGTTGGCTCACAAATAGAGAAAGCTTGGAGACAGTGTATGAGGGAGGATAGGCAGGTGATAGAGAAGGGACGCGCTCAGACCGACGGTTTGAGATGTGTCTATTTTAACGCAAGGAGTATTGTGAACAAAGCAGATGAGCTTAGAGCGTGGATCAGTACTTGGAGCTATGATGTGGTGGCCATTACAGAGACTTGGATAGCTCAGAGGCAGGAATGGTTACTTCAAGTGCCGGGTTTTAGATGTTTCAGAAAGGACAGGGAGGGAGGCAAAAGAGGTGGGGGTGTGGCACTGTTGATCAGAGATAGTGTCACGGCTGCGGAAAAGGTGGACGCTATGGAGGGATTGTCTACGGAGTCTCTGTGTGTGGAGGTTAGGAACAGGAAGGGGTCAATAACTCTACTGGGTGTTTTTTATAGGCCGCCCAATAGTAACAGGGATATGGAGGGGCAGGTAGGGAAACTGATCCTGGAAAGGTGTAATAATAATAGAGTTGTCATGGTGGGAGATTTTAATTTCCCAAATATCAATTGGCATATCCCTAGAGCAAGGGTTTAGATGGGGTGGAGTTTGATAGGTGTGTTCAGGAAGGTTTCTTGGCACAATATGTAGACAAGCCTACAAGAAGAGAGACTGTACTTGATTTAGTATTGGGAAATAAACCTGGTCAGGTGTCAGATCTCTCAGTGGGAGAGCATTTTGGAGATGTGATCATAATTCTAACTCCTTTGCAATAGCATTGGAGAGAAATAAGACCAGACAAGTTAGAAAAGCGTTTAATTGGAGTAAGGGGAATTATGAGGCTATCAGGCAGGAAATTGGAAGCTTAAATTGGGAACAGATGTTCTCACGGAAAGGTACGGAAGAAATGTGGCAAATGTTCAGGGGATATTTGTGTGGAGTTCTGCATAGGTACATTCCAATGAGATAGGGAAGTTTGGTAGGGTACAGGAACCGTGGTGTACAAAGGCTGTAATGAATCTAGTCAAGAAGAAAAGAAAAGCTTAGGAAAGGTTCAGAGAGCTAGGTAATGTTAGAGATCTAGACGATTATAAGGCTAACAGGAAGGAGCTTAAGAAGGAAATTAGGAGAGCCAGAAAGGGCCATGAGAAAGCCAGAATTAAGGAAAACCCCAAGACATTCTACAAGTATGTGAAGAGCAAGATGATAAGACGTGAAAAAATAGGACCTATCAAGTGTGACAGTGGGAAAGTGTGTATGGAACCGGAGGAAATAGCAGAGGTACTTAATGAATTCTTTACTTCAGTATTCACTATGGAAAAGGATCTTGGTGATTGTAGTGATGACTTGTAGTGGACTGAAACTCTTGAGCATGTAGATATTAAGAAAGAGGATGTGCTGGAGCTTTTGGAAAGTATCAAGTTGTATAAGTCGCCGGGACTCGATGAGATGTACCCCAGGCTACTGTGGGAGGTGAGGGAGGCGATTGCTGAGCCTCTGGCGATGACCTTTGCATCATCAATGGGAACGGGAGAGGTTCTGGAGCATTGGAGGGTTGCGGATGTTGTTCCCTTATTCAAGAAAGGGAGTAGAGATAGCCCAGGAAATTATAGACCAGTGAGTCTTACTTCAGTGGTTGGTAAGTTGATGGAGAAGATCCTGAGAGGCAGGATTTATGAACATTTGGAGAGGTATAATATGGTCAGGAATACTCAGCATGACTTTGTCAAGAGCAGGTCGTGCCTTATGAGCCTGAGTGAATTTTTTGAGGATGTGACTAAACACATTGATGAAGGAAGAGCAGTAGATGTAGTGTATATGGATTTCAGCAAGGCATTTGATAAGATATTCCATGCAAGGCTTATTGAGAAAGTAAGGAGGCATGGGATTCAAGGGGACATTGCTTTGTGGATCCAGAACTGGCTTGCCCACAGAAGGCAGAGAGTGGTTGTAGACGGGTCATATTCTGCATGGAGGTCGGTGACCAGTGGTATGTCTCAGGGATCTGTTCTGGGACCCTTACTCTTCGTGATTTTTGTAAATGACCTGGATGAGAAAGTGGAGGGATGGGTTAGTAAGTTTGCTGATGACACAAAGGTTGGGGGTGTTGTGGATAGTGTGGAGGGCTGTCAGAAGTTACAGTGGGACATTGATAGGATGCAAAATTGGGCTGAGAAGTGGCAGATGGAGTTCAACCCAGATAAGTGTGAGGTGGTTCATTTTGGAAGGTCAAATATGATGGCAGAATATAGTATTAATGGTAAGACTCTTGGCAGTGTGGAGGATCAGAGGGACCCTGGGGTCTGAGCACATTGGCTGCTCAAAGCAGCTGCACAGGTTGACTCTGGTTAAGAAGGCATATGGTGTATTGGCCTTCATCAATCGTGGAATTGAATTTAGGTGCCGAGAGGTAATGTTGCAGCTATATAGGACCCTGGTCAGACTCCACTTGGAGTACTGTGCTTCATTCTGATCGCCTCACTACTGGAAGGATGTGGAAACCATAGAATGGGTGTGAAAGAGACTTACAAGTAAGTTGCCTGGATTGGGGAGCATGTCTTATGAAAACAGGTTGAGTGAACTCAACCTTTTCTCCTTGGAGCGACGGAGGATGAGAGGTGACCTGATAGAGGTGTATAAGATGATGAGAGACATTGGTCGTGTGGATAGTCAGAGGCTTTTTCCCAGGGCTGAAATGGCTAGCACGAGAGGGCACAGTTTTAAGATGCTTGGAAGCAGGTACAGAGGAGATGTCAGGGGTAAGTTTTGTACGCAGAGAGTGGTGAGTGCGTGGAATGGACTGCCGGTGGTGGTGGAGGCGGATACGATAGGGTCTTTTAAGTGACTTTTGTGTAAGTTCATGGAGCTTAGAAAAATAGAGGGCTATGGGTAACCCTAGTAATTTCTAAGGTAGGGACATGTTCGACACAACTTTGTGGGCCAAAGGGCCTGTATTGTGCTGTAGGTTTTCTATGTTTTTATGTTTCTAAGACTCTCATTTTAGGTAAAAGAGAAAGTAAAAGAAGGAGAGGACGACAGAGGCTATGATGGATAGATAATATCACTCAGACAATGCGTATGACCTTGGAGGTCTTAGAGAGGCCATTTCCAACAAGAGGGCTTGGTGTGCAGGAGTCCATGAGGTGACAAAGAGTCGGACTCAACTTAACGACTGAACAACAGACATATATGTCACCATTTACAACCCTGAAATTCATTTTCCTGTGGGCATACCCAGTAAATCTATAGAATAGTAACTGTAACAGGATCAATGAAAGATCAACTCGAGTACAGAAGACAACAAACTGTGCAAATGCAAAAATAAATAAATAGCAATAAATAATGAGAACATGAATTAACAAGCTAATGAACACTTACAGTGAGATCATTGGTTGTGGGAACATCTCAATGGATGGGCAAGTGAGTGCAGTTAAATCCTTTGTTCAAGAACCTGCTGACTGAGGGGTAGTAACTGTTCCTGAACCTGGTGGTGCGAGTCCTGAGGCTCTCATAGCTGCTACCTGATGGCAGCAGCGAGAAGAGAGCATGACCTGGGTGGTGGGGATCTCTGATGATGGATGCTGCTTTCCTACGACAGTGTTTCATGTAGATATGCTACTTATAGCGACATATCACACAAAATGCTGGAGGAACTCAGCAGGTCAGGGAGCACCTATGGAGAGGAATAAAGATGTTTCAGGCCAAGGCCCTTCAATAGGACTGCCCATGAGGGAACAGGGTACAGTGATGATTGGTGTATTCTCAGCAACATAAATAAGGGCAGCTGCTATCAGACCTTATATACGTAGTCCTCTCCACCATTGAGCACACCTACACAAATGTTGTCGCAGGAAAGTAGCAGCCATCAGCAAGAACCCCCAGCACCTGGAATATGCTCTTGTCTCGCTGCTGCCATCAGAAAGAAGGTACAAGAGCCTCAGGACTCGCACCATCAGGTTCAGGAGCAGTTATTACCCCTCAACAATCAGGCTCTTGAACCAAAGGGGATAACTTCACTCAACTTCATTTGTCCCATCATTGAAATGTTCCCACAACCAACAGACCCACTTTCAAGGACTCATGTTCTCGATATTTATTGCTTGTTTATTTATTATTATTATTTCTTCTCTTTGTAGTTGCTCAGTTTGTTGTCTTCTGTACTCTGATTGGGCAATTCTGATGGTTATTATTCTATGGATTTATTGAGAATGCCCACAAGAAAATGAATCTCTGGGTTGTATATGGTGACATATATGTACTATGATAATAAATTTACTTTTGAACTTTGAACTTCGCGATGTGGGAACAAAAGGTATCACTCCACTGAGCTCTGTTGAACGCGAAGCTCAGTACTTTATACATTGCTCTCTACTGCCCGTTAAGTCACTGGCATTTGGGGCAGCAACGAAACTCCCCCATCTCTGGCAGTGTTCAGGGTGTCAGTAGCTTGGTTTTCCCTCCTGTTGGCCATGCAGGTTCCGGGTGGAGACTGAGGAATACCGTTACGCACAGATATAGAAGGATCCTTCACTGCTGCTTCCGTGACAATTAGCTTCCAACCAGTCAGGGTTGTTAGCCCTGAGCTGAACCCAGGAACCTGGAACACCCGTGGACCGCTCTTAGTCTGCCCTCTACCCTTCGACCTGTTTGGCAAAGGTGACCCTACCAAGAGCCAAAGCATAAAGCCTTTACTCTGGCCAGCATAGCTCTCCGGGTCACTGAGGCACGCAAGCCTCCAAACCCGACGACAAGGTTGAGGTCCTCTTGGAAGTCTCTCAGATGCACAGGCCCCTACTTTGATGGATTTAATCCATGCTGTTGGTCTGGGAGTAATGCCTCAGCCACTGGCCAGGCCCCTGGCAATGGCTTGTTTTGTGGTGGGCTGCAGGAGGTTCACTCTGCAGATCCCACAGTTGGATCATAAACACAAGGAATTCTGTAGATACTGGAAACACAGAATGCTGGAGGAACTCAGCAAGCCAGGTGGCATTCTGGGGGGGAATAAACAGTTGACATTTTGGGACAGAATGGCAAAAAATGAGTGAATATCACACAGAATATTAAACATCAAACCGCAGAGTCCTTGAAGGCATCTAAGAGCGTCCAGTTTAGTTCAGTTCAATATTGGCACTTATTTCAAGAAGAACAGAATATAAAAGCAGGGACATAATGCTGAGGCTTTATAAGACATTGTTCAGGCCACATTTGGAATATTGTCAACAGGTTTGCACCCCATATCTCAGAAAGGATCGACAAAAAAGCCTTGCAGAGGGTGATTAGGGGAGCAGAGAAGGTTATTGGGGTCTCCCTACCTTCTGTCCAAGACCTCTTTCAGAGTCGATGCCTCCAGAAGACACGGTACATCATTAAAGACCCCTCACACCCTCTCCATGAACTGTTTGTTCTTCGGCCATCAGGCAAACATCAAAACTAAAACCACAAGGCTACTAAACAGCTTCCTCCCACAGGCAGTCAGACTGCTAAATAGCTGCTCTACCTGACTCTGCTTTGGACACTTTTAACACACACTGGACACTTATAACTTGATTTTAACAGACATGTGGCTGCTGTGTTTTACTATTTATTGTTATGTTTATTATTTAGTGTTGCGTTTGTTATGTTATGATTGCACTGCTCCTGAGAAATGTTGTCTCATTCTGCCCTGCAGAGCTGATGTACGGTTAGAATGACAATAAAGTTTTTTGAATCTTGAATCTTGAATCTTGTCTTTGGACAGAGTCTAGAGGAGGTTCACAAGGATGATTCCAGGAATGAATGGGGTTAACATATGAAGAGCATTTGGCAGTTTTGGGCCTGTACGCACTGGAATTTAGAAGAATGCGTGGTGATCTCATTGAAACCTACCGAATGTTGAAAGGACTAGATTGAGCAGGTGTGGAGAGGATGTTTCCTATGGTGTGGGCATCACAGCCTCAAAATTCAGGGGTGACCTTTTAGAACAGAGGTAAGGAGGGATTTTTTTAGCGAAAGAGTATTGAATCTGTGGAATGCTCTGCCACAGAGTGCGGGTAAGGCCAAGTCTGTGGGTATACTTAAGGTGGAAGTTTATAGTTTTCTAATTGGTCAGGGCATCAAAGGATATGGTGAGAAAGTAGGTGTATGGGGTTGAGTGGGATCCGGGATCAGCCATGATGGAATGCAGAGCTGAATGGCATAATTCAGCTCCTATGTCTAACGGTGTAACCTGAGTGTGGTCTCATCACAGCAGTAGAGAAAGCTATGGACTGACATGTTAGAATGGGAATGGGAAGTGGAATTGAAATGAATGGCCACCAGGAGATACTGTTTTTCCTGCTAGACAGAGTGCAGGTGTTCATCAACGCAGTCTCCCAATCTACCTCGGGTCTCACCGACGTACAGGAGGGCACACTGGGAACACCGGATACAGTATATGACCCCAGTAGACTCACAGGTGAAGTGTCAGCTCACCTGGAAGGACTGCTTGAGGCCCGGAATGGTAGTGAGGGAGGAGGTGTAGGGGCAGGTGTAGGTGTAGGGGTAGGTGCTTACAAGGATAAGTGCCAGGAGGGAGATCAGTGGGGAGGGACGTATGGGCAAGAAAGTGGGGGGAAGGAAAAGACATGCTTGGTGGTGGGATCCCACTGGCAATGGCAGAAGTTACGGAGAATTATGTGCTGGACGCGGAGGCTAGCGGGGTGGTAGCCAAGGACAAGAGGAACCCTATTCCTGGAGTGGTGGCAGGAGGATGGGGTATGCGTAAAATGGAAGAGATGCGGTTGAGGGCAGCGTTGATGGTGGAGGAAGGGAAGCCCCTTTCTTTGAAGAAAGACGACATCATATAAGTTCTGGAATAAAAAAAACCTTGTCCTGAAAGCAGATGTTGTGGATGTGGAGGAATTGAGAGAAGGGGATGGCATTTTTACAAGCGACAGTGTGTGAAATGGTATAGTCTCCAGGGAAAGAGATAGAGAGATTGAGAAAGGGAGGGAGGTGTCAGAAATGGACCAAGTAAATTTGAGGGCAGGGTGGAAGTTTGGAGGCAAAGTTGTTGAAGTCGACGAGCTCGGTATGGGTGCAGGAAGCAGCACCAACGCAGTCGTCGATGTAGTGTAGGAAAAGTTGGGGAGTGATGCCAGTGTAGACTTGGAACATAGACTGTACCACATAGATGTCAAAAAGGCTGACATAGCTGTGACTCATGTGGGCGTCCACGGCTACACCTTTGGTTTGAAGTAAGCGGGAGGAGCTGAAGGAGATATGATTGAGAGTGAGGACAAGTTCTGCCAGATGGAGGAGATTGGTTGTGGTGGAGGGGAACTAGTTGGGTCTGGTGTCCAGAAGGAAGCAGAGAGCTTTGAGGCCCTCCTGATGGAGGGTGGAGGTGTACTGGACAAAGTCACTGAAAAGATCAAGAGAGTGTGAAGTGTCCCGGATGTAGGTAGGAAGGGACCAGACCAAGGGGGATAAAACAGAGTCGAGGCATGCAGATATAATTTGGTGGGGCAGGTACAAGCAGAAACAATGGGTCAACTTGGACAGGTAGGTTTGTGGATTTTGGGTAGGAGGTAGAAGCAGAAGGCATGGGGAAGGGAACTATGAGGTCGGTGGCAGTGGATAGGAAGTCCCCAGAGTCAATAAGGTCGGTGGTGAAGTGGGCAACAATGGCCTGGTGCTCCTTAGTGGGGTCCTGTTCAAAGGGGAAGTAAGAGGAAGAGTCTGAGAGTTGTCGCTGGGCCTCAGCAAGGGAGAGGTCAGTCCACCAGATTACTACGGTGCTCCCCTTATCGACAAGCTTGATGGTGAGGTTAGGATTAGTGCAGAGAGAGTGGAGAGCAGTGCGTTCAGAAGGAGTGAGATTAGAATTGGAGAGAGGAGTAGTGAAGTCGGGATGTTGATGTCTTGTCAGCAGTTAGCAATGAGAAGATCCAGAGCAGGCAGAAGACCAGAGTGGGGTGTCCAGGAAGAGGAGTAGGGTTGATGATGGGAGAATGGGTCATTGGTGCAAACTGGAGAGTCCTTGCCAAAGAAGTAGGCTGGGAGACAGAGGCTGCGGAAGGAGCGCTCAATGTTGTGGCGGGCATGTGGGCACAGGGGACAAAGGTGAGTCCCTGACGGAGGACAGAACATTCTGCCTCAGAGAGAGGAAGGTCAAAGGGAATTGTGAAGACCTGGCACAGATGAGAGCTGGGATCTGAGGGGGAAGAGGGCTGGTAGTGTCTGAGTGGAGGGGAAGGTAGGGCTGTTTAGGGAAGTGGGGTGGGAGGAATATAGAGTCTCCAAGGACACAAGAACTAATGGTGAGACCTGAGAGAGAAGGGATTGCAGAGTGGAGGTGGGGGAATGAAAAGTCCTTCTACATCTGAGCCCAATATTTTTTCTGAGTCTCCATCTAGGATTTGAATGACTGACAGTAGTAAAAACCAAGATGAAGGAAGCCCTGACCCCCACCAGAGATGGAGGACCTTCATTGCTGCCCTAAATGCCCTCAAGTAGGTAATTGAAAAACTGAGGAGTGGCTTTATAGAGGTGTATAAAATCCTGAGAGGGCGAGTGCACACAGTCTTTTTCCAGAGAAAGTATTACTCATTGAAGGACCAGTGGGTGTCAATGGTGAAGATAGGCTTCTGAGGGGTAGGTGAGGTGTCGTAAACCCTTGAGAGAGCAAACACAGTGGACTATGGAAGGAGTGAACGTGCTCAGCCTAATTTTATGGCCCTTAGATTCCTCTGAGATTTGTGATCGAACAAAGGTTAAGTGGTCCAAAATAACATGGAATGTGTCTGAATGTTTCAGAACTACAGGAAGCTTCACTTATAAATATCTCACAAGCATCCGGATTCTGATTTTGTTTTTCCTTTTGGCAGCTTTACAGTACAGCAGCCAGATTTTAGACACTGAATTATGGGGTGGTTGGAGAGGGGGAGTGCAGTCTGATCTCTCCCTCGATCAACAAGCTGGGGCCTACAAGGCAGGCTTAAACTGAGAGAATTTTGAAGATTCGCTTTTTGATGTTTTGATGTTTTGAGCACAATTCTTCTCTTACTTTTCTTTAAAATAAAATGGCCTTGTACCTCCTCTCACCTGCTTATCCCCTCCTCCTCCCCTTTCTCCTATGCTCCACTCTCCTCTCCTATCAAATGCTTTCCTCTTCAGCCCTCGACCTTTCCCACCCACCTGGCTTTGCCTATTGTTGTGCAGTTAATATTTCAATCATACTAGAGAAATCTTGTACATATGTTGTTTAATTAAGGTTACATGTTCATTTAAATAATTCATGACTGGATATGTGTATAAAAATGTAAGTTACATACGTCATCACGCTATCATGTGATACGTATGCGCTTCGATTAAAGTAAACTCAGAGCCAGACCCATGTCTCCCTTGTCTTCATTTGCATTAGTTTAATGTTTTAAAGTTACAAAATCACCCTCTAGCTGTCCTCCTTCCCCAGCTTTTAATTCTGGCTTCCTTCCCCTTCCCTTCCCGCCCTGAAGAAAGTTCTCGGCCTGGAACGTCGACAGTGTATTCATTTCCATGGAGGCTGCCTGACCTGATCTGCATCTTGTGTGTGTTGCACAGAACGTGATATTCGTCTTTTTCCCGGTTTTTGCTAGCGAAAGATGGCTAACGTGTTCCCCTGCACAAAGTGCTTTGATGCATTTAGTTGATTTAAATTCACATCGACAAGGAGCTCCACCTCGAGGAAACAGCATCCATCATCAACAATCCCCACCATCCAGGCTATGCCCCCACTTCTCGCTACAACCATCAGGCAGGAGGTACAGGAGCCTCAGGTCCCACACCACCAGGTTCAGGAACAGTTATTACCCCACAACCATCAGTCTCCTGAACCAGTGTGGATAACTTCACTCACCACAATGAGCCTCAGGTCCCACACCACCAGGTTCAGGAACAGTTATTACCCCTCAACCATCAGGCTCCTGAACCAGTGTGGATAACTTCACTCACCACAATGAGCCTCAGGTCCCACACCACCAGGTTCAGGAACAGTTATTACCCCACAACCATCAGGCTCCTGAACCAGTGTGGATAACTTCACTCACCACAATGAGCCTCAGGTCCCACACCACCAGGTTCAGGAACAGTTATTACCCCACAACCATCAGGCTCCTGAACCAGTGTGGATAACTTCACTCACCACAATGAGCCTCAGGTCCCACACCACCAGGTTCAGGAACAGTTATTACCCCACAACCATCAGGCTCCTGAACCAGTGTGGATAACTTCACTCACCACAATGAGCCTCAGGACCCACACCACCAGGTTCAGGAACAGTTATTACCCCACAACCATCAGGCTCCTGAACCAGTGGGGATAACTTCACTCACCACAATGAGCCTCAGGTCCCACACCACCAGGTTCAGGAACAGTTATTACCCCTCAACCATCAGGCTCCTGAACCAGTGTGGATAACTTCACTCACCACAATGAGCCTCAGGTCCCACACCACCAGGTTCAGGAACAGTTATTACCCCACAACCATCAGGCTCCTGAACCAGTGTGGATAACTTCACTCACCACAATGAGCCTCAGGACCCACACCACCAGGTTCAGGAACAGTTATTACCCCACAACCATCAGGCTCCTGAACCAGTGTGGATAACTTCACTCACCACAATGAGCCTCAGGTCCCACACCACCAGGTTCAGGAACAGTTATTACCCCACAACCATCAGGCTCCTGAACCAGTGGGGATAACTTTACTCACCACAATGAGCCTCAGGTCCCACACCACCAGGTTCAGGAACAGTTATTACCCCTCAACCATCAGGCTCCTGAACCAGTGTGGATAACTTCACTCACCACAATGAGCCTCAGGTCCCACACCACCAGGTTCAGGAACAGTTATTACCCCACAACCATCAGGCTCCTGAACCAGTGTGGATAACTTCACTCACCACAATGAGCCTCAGGTCCCACACCACCAGGTTCAGGAACAGTTATTACCCCACAACCATCAGGCTCCTGAACCAGTGTGGATAACTTCACTCACCACAATGAGCCTCAGGTCCCACACCACCAGGTTCAGGAACAGTTATTACCCCACAACCATCAGGCTCCTGAACCAGTGTGGATAACTTCACTCACCACAATGAGCCTCAGGTCCCACACCACCAGGTTCAGGAACAGTTATTACCCCACAACCATCAGGCTCCTGAACCAGTGTGGATAACTTCACTCACCACAATGAGCCTCAGGTCCCACACCACCAGGTTCAGGAAGTTATTACCCCACAACCATCAGGCTCCTGAACCAGTGGGGATAACTTTACTCACCACAATGAGCCTCAGGTCCCACACCACCAGGTTCAGGAACAGTTATTACCCCTCAACCATCAGGCTCCTGAACCAGTGTGGATAACTTCACTCACCACAATGAGCCTCAGGTCCCACACCACCAGGTTCAGGAACAGTTATTACCCCTCAACCATCAGGCTCCTGAACCAGTGTGGATAACTTCACTCACCACAATGAGCCTCAGGTCCCACACCACCAGGTTCAGGAACAGTTATTACCCCACAACCATCAGGCTCCTGAACCAGTGTGGATAACTTCACTCACCACAATGAGCCTCAGGTCCCACACCACCAGGTTCAGGAACAGTTATTACCCCACAACCATCAGGCTCCTGAACCAGTGTGGATAACTTCACTCACCACAATGAGCCTCAGGTCCCACACCACCAGGTTCAGGAACAGTTATTACCCCACAACCATCAGGCTCCTGAACCAGTGTGGATAACTTCACTCACCACAATGAGCCTCAGGTCCCACACCACCAGGTTCAGGAACAGTTATTACCCCACAAACATCAAGCTCCTTCACTCACCACAACACTGAACTGATTCCACAACCTACGGACTCACTTTCAAGGACTTTTAGGACATCTTCAAGAAGCGAAGCCTCTAAAAGGCGGCATCCATCATTAAGGACCCGACCACCCAGGACATGCCCGCTTCTCATTGCCACTATTGGGGAGGGGCTACAGGAGCCTGAAGGTGCACAGTAATGTTGGATCCTGATGGCTATTGCGATCCAAAGGCTCTTTGAAAGTCAGAGGCATAACACTTGTTGCTTATGATTGTTTTATTATATGTTACAAGAGCAAAGAAGATCACGAAGCATCCTGGACATCTTAAAGGGGCAAAAAAGCGGAATCCTTCATTAAGGGTCCCCATCACCCAGGACCTGCTCTATTTCATTGCTACCATCAGGGAGGAGATACAGGAGCCTGAAGACACACACTGAGCATTCCAGGAACAGCTTCTTCCCCTCTGCCATCAGATTTCTGAATGGCCATTGAACCTGTGAACACCAGCTCACTACTTTTTTTTCCGCTACTTAGCTATTTAATTATATGTACAGTATAGTTACCGTAATTCAGTTTTTTTCTCTATTATTATGCATAGCATTCTGCAGCAGCAAGGTCAACCAATCTCATGAGATATGCCTGATTCTGATCCTCTGGATCTCAAATTCTCAGTCTTACTTAATTTTTGTATTTGCACATTTTATCTTCTTTTACACGTCAGTTGTTTGTCAGTTTTTATTCATGTATAGTCTTTCATAAATTCTATTGTATTTCCGTGTTTATTGTAAATGCCTGCAAGAAAATATATCTCAAGATAGTATGTGGTGACATTTACGTACTTTGACAATATATCGACTTTGATGATGAAAATGTGGGAAATGAGAATTCAATAAACTTCATACTCCTCCACCTCAAACGTGTCTTTTTATTACCCAATGCAAACTTTTTTCTTAATGAAGGTGGTTTTTAATTCCGTGCTTAATTTTAACAATAATTGTACAGTCAATAAATGTATAAAGTCCTTCAAGAGGACTACAAAAATTGTTGTAGGGTTTGGAGTGCAGAAGACAACAAACTTTGCAAATGTGAAAAAGGAAAGTATGATACTAAATAAATAAGCAATAAATATCACGAACATGAGATGAAGGGTCCTTGAAAGTGAGTCTATTGGTTGTGGGAACATTTCAATGATGGGCCAAATGAAGTTAGAAACATAGAAACATAGAAAATAGGTGCAGGAGTAGGCCATTCGGCCCTTCGAGCCTGCACCGCCATTTATTATGATCATGGCTGATCATCCAACTCAGAACCCAGCCTTCCCTCCATACCCCCTGACCCCTGTAGCCACAAGGGCCATATCTAACTTCCTTTTAAACATAGCTAATGAACTGGCCTCAACAGTTTGCTGTGGCAGAGAATTCCACAGATTCACCACTCTCTGTGTGAAGAAGTTTTTCCTAATCTCGGTCCTAAAAGGCTTCCCCTCTATCCTCAAACTGTGACCCCTCGTTCTGGACCTCCCCAACATCGGGAACAATCTTCCCGCATCTAGCCTGTCCAATCCCTTTAGGATCTTATACGTTTCAATCAGATCCCCCCTTAATCTTCTAAATTCCAACGAGTACAAGCCCAGTTCATCCAGTCTTTCTTCATATGAAAGACCTGCCATCCCAGGAATCAATCTGGTGAACCTTCTTTGTACTCCCTCTATGGCAAAGATGTCTTTCCTCAGATTAGGGGACCAAAACTGCACACAATACTCCAGGTGTGGTCTCACCAAGGCCTTGTACAACTGCAGTAGTACCTCCCTGCTCCTGTACTCGAATCCTCTCGCTATAAATGCCAGCATACCGTTCGCCTTTTTCACCGCCTGCTGTACCTGCATGCCCACTTTCAATGACTGGTGTATAATGACACCCAGGTCTCGTTGCACCTCCCCTTTTCCTAATCGGCCACCATTCAGATAATAATCTGTTTTCCTATTTTTGCCACCAAAGTGGATAACTTCACATTTATCCACATTAAATTGCATCTGCCATGAGTTTGCCCACTCACCCAACCTATCCAAGTCACCCTGCATCCTCTTAGCATCCTCCTCACTGCTAACACTGCCACCCAGCTTTGTGTCATCCGCAAACTTGGAGATGCTGCATTTAATTCCCTCATCCAAGTCATTAATATATATTGTAAACAACTGGGGTCCCAGCACTGAGCCTTGCGGTACCCCACTAGTCACCGCCTGCCATTCTGAAAAGGTCCCGTTTATTCCCACTCTTTGCTTCCTGTCTGCTAACCAATTCTCCACCCACACCAATACCTTACCCCCAATACTGTGTGCTTTAAGTTTGCACACTAATCTCCTGTGTGGGACCTTGTCAAAAGCCTTTTGAAAATCCAAATATACCACATCCACTGGTTCTCCCCTATCCACTCTACTAGTTACATCCTCAAAAAATTCTATGAGATTCGTCAGACATGATTTTCCTTTCACAAATCCATGCTGACTTTGTCCGATCATTTCACCGCTTTCCAAATGTGCTGTTATCACATCTTTGATAACTGACTCCAGCAGTTTCCCCACCACCAACGTTAGGCTAACCGGCCTATAATTCCCCGGTTTCTCTCTCCCTCCTTTTTTAAAAAGTGGGGTTACATTAGCCACCCTCCAATCCTCAGGAACTAGTCCAGAATCTAACGAGTTTTGAAAAATTATCACTAATGCGTCCACTATTTCTTGGGCCACTTCCTTAAGCACTCTGGGATGCAGACCATCTGGCCCTGGGGATTTATCTGCCTTCAATCCCTTCAATTTACCTAACATCACTTCCCTACTAACATGTATTTCGCTCAGTTCCTCCATCTCACTGGACCCTCTGTCCCTTACTATTTCTGGAAGATTATTTATGTCCTCCTTAGTGAAGACAGAACCAAAGTAGTTATTCAATTGGTCTGCCATGTCCTTGCTCCCCATAATCAATTCACCTGTTTCTGTCTGCAGGGGACCTACATTTGTCTTTATCAGTCTTTTCCTTTTTGCATATCTATAAAAGCTTTTACAGTCCGTTTTTATGTTCTCTGCCAGTTTTCTCTCATAATCTTTTTTCCCCTTCCTAATTAAGCCCTTTGTCCTCCTCTGCTGAACTCTGAATTTCTCCCAGTCCTCAGGTGAGCCACTTTCTCTGGCTAATTTGTATGCTACTTCTTTGGAATTGATACTATCCCTAATTTCTCTTGTCAGCCACGGGTGCACTACCTTCCTTGAGTTGAGTTGAGTGAAGTTATCCCCTTTGGTTTAAGAGCCTGATGGTTGAGGGATAGTAACTATTCCTGAACCTGGTGGTGCAAGTCCTGAGGCTCTTACACATTCTCTCTTGGCAGCAGTGAGAAGAGAGCATGTCCTGGGTGGTGGTGGTGGTGGTGTGGGTATCCTGATGGTGGATGCTGCTTTTGGTTTTGCTGAATATTCTGTCAAGAAGCACTGTCTGAAAACCCGTTTGAACAATCGAATTTGGCACAGGGTTACGGATACAAGAACTGCTGCCTCAGAGCTCCGGCAGCCCAGTTTAATTCTGATTGGCCCTGCCTCTGGAGGGTTTGCATGTTCTCCCATGCCAGAACATAGCAATATTGTGCCAACTTTTTTACCTACCCTAATATCAAGGTAACCCTCTCACATAGCTCTCCATTTTTATTTCAACCGGGTGCCTATTGAAGAGTCTCTTTAATGTCCTTAAAGCATCTATAGACCTCCAAGAGGACCACAACATTGTCTTGGGGTTTGAAGGCTTTGCATGCCTCAATGACCTGGAGAGCTATGTTGGCTGGAGTCAGGGCTTTGTGCTTTGGCTCTTGGTAGGGTCACCCATGCCCAACAGGTCAAAGGGTATAGCAGTCCATTGGTCCTCCAGGTTCGGGGGTTCAGTTCAGTGCTAACAACCCTGACTGGTCAAAAGCTAATTGTTACAGACACAGCAATGAAGAATCCTTCTACATCTGAGTGCGACGGTATTCCTGAGTCTCCACCCAGGACTTGCATGGCTGGCGGTAGTGAAAACTGAGCGACTGTCAAAATAACGGAAATAAAAAAGGTAGTGAGTTAGTGTTCATGGGTTCAACGTCCATTCAGAAATCAGATGGCAGAGGGGAGGAAGCTGCTCTTGAATCGCTGAGTGTCTTCAGACTTCTATACCTCAATCCTGACGGTAACTGTGTTTAATAATGGATGCCACTTTCCTAAAGCACCACCCCCTTGAAGATGTCTTGGATACTGCAGAGGCTGGTAACTATGATAGAGCTGACTGATTTTACAAGTTTCAGCAACTTATTTCAATTTTCATGGGACACCTGAAGAGCGGAGGAAACGCGGGAGACAAAGACAACTTGACACCACACGTAGAGGCAGAAATGAATACCCTAACCAACATCTGCGGCACAATAGAGAAGATGGCCAAAGACAGACAGAAATGGAGGACCTTCATTGCTGCCCGAAACGTCAGTGGTGTAATGGGCAGTAGGTAAGTGAGAGTAAGCAGAGGAATAAGGAATAGTTCTCTCTCTCATAATTATCCATGAAAATATATACAATATAAGGCCATGGATACACTATTTTTAGAATATGAGGACACGCAGTCCTCTTTTATTGTCATTTAGTAATGCATGTTTTAAGAAATGATACAATATTCCTCTGGTATGATATCACAGAAACACAGGACAGACCAAGACTGAAAGACTAACAAAACCACATAATTATAACATATAGTTACAACAGTGCAACAATACCATAACTTGATGAAGAACAGACCATGGCACAGTAAAAAGTTCAAAGTCTCTCGAAAGTCCCACATCTCACGCAGACGGGAGAAGGAAGAAAACTCTCCCTGCCATGCCCGACCACAGTCCGACTCTGAGTCATCCGAAAACTTCGAGCTCCGATCAGCCCTCCGACACCGAGTACCGAGCGCCATCTCTGCCGAATGCTTCGACCTCAGCCTCGGTCGCCAGCAGCAGGTAAAGCCGGGGATTTTGGGGCCTTCCCTCTGGAGATTCTCGACTGCATAGTAACAACGGCAGCGAAACCAGGCATTTCAGAAATTTCTCCAGATGTTCCTCTGCTTCTCACGTCTGTCTTCATCAAATCAGAATTGTCCGCGGCCCCTATTTAACAGATACGATATCATTTCACCGGAGAGCTGCGCGCACTGCGTCGCACTGCCATCTTCTCCTCCCGCCCGACACTACACACACCATCTTATAATATTAAGACACATGCATATCTCAAGATTCAAGATTCAAGTCTGTTTGTCAAGAGTCCATCAAAACATACAGTGAAATGCTTTGCTTACGTTAACAACCAACATACACAAAGGTGTGCTGGGGCAGGCCACAAGTATCAGCACACATTCCAGCGCCAACGTACAATGCCACACAATGCTTGGCAGAATTCCCGCCGCTGTATGTAAAGAGTTTGCTCATTCTCCCTGTGGCCACCTGGGTTTCTCCTACTGTCCAACAATGTGCCAGTTGGGAGGTTAATTGGTCATTGTAAATTGTCCTGTGATTAGTCTAGGGTTAAATCGGGGGTTGCTGGGTGGCGTGGTTCAGTGGGCCAGAACGGCCTGTTTGGACTGTTTCTCAATAAATAAACACCACAGAGCACAAACATGAGAAAGACTGCAGAGGCTGGAAATCCGGAGCAACACACACAAAATGCTGGAGAACACAGCGGCATCAATGGAAATGAATAAACAGTCAACATTTCAGGCCGAGACCGCTCTCCAGGGCTCTGAAAACCAGAACACAAAAAGCAAGAAAACAATGACAGCAAAACAAACTCCGTTCCTCCCAAAAACACAGTCGCTTAACCCCAGACCAGATCTCCAACGGACATGAATTCAGGCCTGCTGACCCCGGCCTCGACTTCTGGACTTCCGATTCGTCCTTGGGCCTCAATCATCTGCGTCGATCCCAGTACGCTCCAGTCACCGAACAAGCAGGGTGGTGATCTCACAATCTATCCCAATGCGCCCTTGCAACTTATTGTCTGTCTGCACCGCTCTTTATCTGCAACGCAACACTTTATTCTGCATTCTGTTATTGTTTTCCCTTGTACTCTTCCTAAAAACAGAAAAACCTGAATTTCTGTTTTAAAAGAATATCTTTTTTGTGCTCTACTGTGGTTGTCGGAAGATTCCAACGGACTGAGGGTCTGGTCATGTATTTTACCGATATTCTACTTGGGCTTGTTATCTCGTATATGCAAGGACTGGACCTCAAGCTGCAGTGCAGCCTGGGGTGGGGGGATGCGCGAGGTTTCGGGGCCAGTGCGCTCCACCGGGTGAGATGCCGTGTGGTGTTCAGGCTGGAGTCGTCGCTAACTGTGCCCCCCCACCCCCCAGTGTTCACTCGGCAGAAGACAAGCTCTACTGTGGTTGACTGAAGATCTCGATGGGCTGGGGAGGAGGAGTCTGACTACATACGAGTGTATTTTGTGTGGTTGTATTTTTACTGTTTGACTGTTTGGGCTTGTTGTCTTGTGCATACAAGGACTGATCCTCAAGCTGCGGTGTCGCCCGGGATTGGGGTAGTGGAGGGAGGTGCGGGGGAGTGCGTCGGGGTCGGTGTGACGTGGAGTTGGTGCTGCTCACTCGGTGGGTGTCAGTCTATATTGTGGTTGACTGTGGATTGATAGCGCGACTTTTTGGCTCTTACATAAGAACATAAGAAATAGGAGCAGGAGTAGGCTATCCGGCCCATTGACCCTGCCCCGCCATTCAATAAGATCATGGCTGATCTGTCTGTAAACTCAGCTCCATCTACCTGCCTCTTACCCATAACCCTTAATTCCCCTACTATGTAAAAATCTATCTAGCTGTATCTTAAATATACTTAGTGAAGAAGCCTCAACTGCTTCCCTGGGCAGAAATTTCCACAGATTCACCACTCTCTGGGAAAAACAATTTCTCCTCATCTCCATCCTAAATCTTCTCCCCTGATCTTGAGGCTATGTCCCCTAGTTCTAGTCTCACCTACCAATGGAAGCAACTTTCCTACTTCTATCTTATCTATCCCTTTCAAAATTTTGTATGTTTCTATAAGATCCCCTCTTATTCTTCTGAATTCCAGAGAGTATAGTCCCAGGCAACTCAATCTCTCCTCATAGGTTAACCCCTTCATCTCTGGAATCAACCTGGTGAACCTCCTCTGCACTGCCTCCAAAGCCAATATATCCTTCCTCAAGTATGGAGACCAGAACTGCACACAGTACTCCAGGTGCAGCCTCACCAGTACTCTGTATATTTGCAGCATGACCTCCCTGCTCTTGAATTCAATCCCTCCAGCAATGAAAGCCAACATTCCGTTTGCCTTCTTAATAATCTGTTGTACCTGCAAGCCATTTTTTTGCGATTCATGCACAAGCACTCCCAAGTCCCTCTGCACAACAGAATGCTGCAATCTTTCGCCATTTAAATAATAATCTGTTCTTCTATTATTCCTTCCAAAGTGGATGATCTCGCATTTACCAACATTGTATTCCATCTGCCAGACCTTGGCCCACTCACTTAACCTATCTATATCCCTCTGCAGACTCTCCACATCCTCTGTACAATTTGCTTTTCCACTCAGTTTAGTGTCATCAGCAAATTTTGCTACGCTACACTCAGTCCCCTCTTCCAAATCATCACTGTAAGTGGTAAACAGCTGCAGGCCCAGCACCGACCCCTGCGGCACCCCACTCACCACTGACTGCCAACCAGAGAAACACCCATTTATACCAACTCTCTGCCTTCTATTGGTTAACCAATCCACTATCCATGCCAATACACTTCCTCCGATTCCATGCATCTTTATCTTATTTATAAGTCTCTTGTGCGGCATCTTATCGAACACCTTCTGGAAATCCAAGTACACGACATCCACCTGTTCCCCTCTATCCACTGCACTCATTATGTCCTCAAAGAAATCCAGTAAATTTGTCAAACAGGACCTGCCCTTTCGGAATCCATGCTGCGTCTGTCTAATGGAACCACTCCTTCCTAAATGTTTCACTATTTCTTCCTTAACGACAGCTTCAAGCATTTTCCCGACTACAGACGTTAAGCTATCTGGCCTAAAGTTGCCCATCTTTTGCCTACATCCTTTTTTAAAAAGTGGTGTGATATTTGCTGTCTTCCAATCTGCCGGGACCTGCCCAGAGTCTGGAGAATTATGGTAAATGATTACCAACGCATCTACTATAACCTCCGCCAGTTCCCTCAGCACCCTGGGATGCATCCCATCAGGACCAGGGGACTTATCTACCTTCAGGCCCTCTAGTTTTCTCATCACTATCTCTTTAGTGACAGTGATTTTATGGAGGTCTTCACCTTCCATTTCATCCATAACATCCTTCTTTGGCATATTAGATGTATCCTCCACCATGAAGTCCGATACAAAATAGTCATTCAATGCCTCAGCCATTTCCTTATCACCCAATATCAGTTTCCCCTTCTCCTCTTCCAAGGGTCCTTCGTTGACTTTAGCCACCCTCTTCCACTTCATATATTTATAAAAACTTTTGCTATCTGTTTTTATATTTTGTGCTAATTTACTTTCATACTCTATCTTCCCTTACTTTATTTCTTGTTTAGTTGTTCTTTGTTGCTTTTTAAAGTTTTCCCAATCCTCCAGTCTCCCACTACTCTTTGCGACTTTGCACACATGAGATTTTAATTTGATACTATCTTTTATTTCCTTAGTTATCCAAGGCTGGCTCTCCCCACACTTACTGTCCTTACTTTTGACTGGAATATACTTTTGTTGAGCACTGTGAAAAATCTCTTTGAAAGTATTCCACTGTTCCTCAACTGTCCTACCAAATTTCCTGTGTTCCCAATCCACATTAGTCAACTCCTCCCTCATCCCGTTGTAGTCTCCCTTGTTCAAGCATAACACACCAGTTTTAGATCTAACTATTTCATCCTCCATCTGTATGCGAAATTCAATCATACTATGATCACTCTTTCCAAGAGGATCCCTGACTACAAGATCGTTAATCTTACCTGTCTCATTGCACAGGACTAGATCTAAGATAGCATTTTCCCTTGTAGGTTCACTAACATTCTGCTTAAGAAATCCATCACGGATGCATTCTATGAAGTCCTCCTCACGACTTCCTTGACCAACCTGATTCACCCAATCTACGTTGGAAGTTAAAATCCCCCATGACAACTGCCGTTCTGGTCTTACAAGCCTAAGTTATTTCTTGGTTAATCACCTCTGCCACTGCAATGTTTTTATTAGGTGGCCTATAGACAACACCCACCGGTGATTTTTTTTCCCTTTACTATTCTTAATCTCTACCCAGATGGACTCAACATTCTGTTCTGTAGATCTTATATCGTCTCTCACAATCACCCTGATCTCATCCCTAATTAAGAGTGCCACCCCACCTCCTCTGCCTTCCTGCCTATCTTTCCGTATTACCTGATACCCTCAGATTTAATTCCCAGTCATCTCCACCTTGCAACCAGGTTTCTGGAATGGCCACTAAATCATACGCCTTGGTACTAATCTGTGCCACAAGCTTGTTTCTAATACTACGGGCATTTAGATAAAGTGCCCTTATACTCATTGTCCTTTTGGAATCTAGTATTTTGGCTCTTGCATTGTGTACTTGCGCTTAGTATATTGTATGTGCTTTGTGCTGTGTGTGAATGTTGTTCCTGTGTTTTGCACTTTGACCCCAGGGTAACACTATCTCGTTTGGCTGTATTCATGAATATTCTTCATGGTTGAATGACAATTAAACTTGATTTGAATAGAATCTTTTGCTGACTGTCTGAATGTTCCTCATAGCTCACAAGAAGGAGTAGTTTCAAGCAGGTCAGGTGACCTCAGCCAGAACAGGAGTTGTTCCTCGAGTGACCTGAATCTCACCATCCATCAAGCAAGATCAAGATCACTCAACGTTTTCATATTTCTGAGCGTGTTGGTACCAGATTCACTATGGCTGAATAAACTCTGGGCATTAATCTGGAAAATGGCCACTTGGATTTTCATCATAGGGGAAGATGAGAACAATGTCTAAAAGGAAGAATTGATATGGCCTTCTTGGCAGTGTCAGTAAGGTCAAACCAACAGTATTTCCCAAAGTAAAACATCCCAGACCAACTGAGAGTACGGACCCAGGGTCTGGAAGTCAGAGGGCCAATGTCTGCAAGACCGAGAGTCTGGAGTTCGAGGCCCGGAGGCAGCCTATCCTGGGGTTGGATACCTGTCTGTGTGTGCGTTGGTGGGAAAGGGGCTTGTTAAGCTCTTATTGCCTTGTTGTGTTATCGTTATTACTGCTGTTTGTGCTGTGGTTCTGCTGAACATGATGAACTTGCTATTTTGGCACAGAATATGTGGCGAGCCCAGTCCCTCATTGGGTACATTGGTTACAAAGACATGTTTCAATGCATTTTCAATGTTTCACCATGATAAATAAAGTTAATCTAATCTTTAAATACGCCCTAATTTCACCACCTAGTGTGAGAAGCAAATCTTTATTTTAATAAAAATATACTCAAGCTGTGTTCACGTTTTCTATGTTGTTCACATAGACTCAGTGACCACACATATGTGACCTGCTCATTAATGCAGATATCTAAACAGCCAATCATATGGCAGCAACTCAATGCGTAAAAGCATGCAGACATGGTCAAGAGGTTTGGTTGTTCAGACCAAACATCAGAATGAGGAAGAAATGTGATCTAAGTGACTTTGACCATGGAGTGACTGTTGGTGCCAGACAGGGTAGTTTGAGTATCTCAGGAACAGCTGATCTCCCGGGATTTCTGAGCACAACAGTCTCTTAAGTTTACAGAGAATGGTGCCAAACACAAAATAAAAATATACACTGTGCAACATTTCTGTGGGCAAAAACTCCTTATAAATGTCAGAGTCAGAAGAGAATGGCCAGACCATTTCATACTGTTCCCTGTAAGCTGTGTGGATGTGCGGCTGTGCAGTAACAGAAATGCTCTCATGCATATAGCCTTTGTTGCCATGCAGTTGGAATGTCTTTATTGTAACATTAATATAATTATGAAATTATATTAGTATCATTTTGAAATTATGCTAATATATTTCAAAATCCATGTTAATATAATTGTGCAATACTCTGCAATTAATGATTGCATTCATGAATTAAAGTATTAATGTATTAATCAATTTTCTAAATGATAATCTTTGCTTTGAAACATTTTAGTACCAACATATTTACATTGTCAGTGTTCAACTTACAACACTGTTACAAATTGTAACAGTAAACACAGAATGGAAGTCGGTAGCTCATTGTTAATAAATGAATGCTAGTTCTGCCTGGTCAATATTCAGAGTATGCATATTGCAAAAAAAAAAACACTTAAAGTGCTGTGAAGTTTTCAGGCTGTGTAAACTTTTCCTGCTCAGAGCAATGATTGGTCTGCACAGCTGTAAAATAAAATAGAGGGAACATTGTTAGTTCAAGCTGACAGGAAGGCAACAGTAACTCTTATAACCATATGTCACAACAGTGGTGTGCAGAAGAGCTTCTCTGAATGCACAACACATCAAATCTTGAAGTGGATAGGCCACAGCAGCAGAAGACCATGAACATACATAACTGAGCAAAAGTCTGAGGCACATGTAAAAAAATTCTATAAAGCCAAATGCCTTCAAAAATAATAAAATAAAAAATGTACTATAAAGAGCAGTAAACAGTAAAAAACTAAATCACATCAGTATTTGGTGTGCACACCCTTTGCCTTTAAAACTGCATCAATTCCCTTTGGTACACTGTTGTGCAGTTTTATATGAAAGTTGCTGGTAGGTTGTTTGAAGCATCTTGGAGACCATGCCACAGTTCCTCTGCAGACTCTCACTTGCTTCTGTCTCTCCAGGTAATCCCAGACAGCCTTGATGATGTTGAGATCAGGGCTCTTTGGAGGCCAGACCATCCGAAACCTAATAAAAAAAAATCTAGGGTGCCCAAGACTTTTGCGCAGTGTTATATGCTCAGTGGCTTCTTACAGAAGGCACCAGAGTAGGTAGGAGGGATTCGTTTTTGGAGGATTTTAATTTGCTTTTCAGCTGGTTCAGCACAACATTGTGGGCTCAAGGGCCGTTCCTGCACTGTACTGTTCTAAGTTCTAACTCTGGAACACCCTGAGCTGTAGTCGTGTCCCACTAACCCACTAAGGTACCATGGTGCCATACTGGAACTTGTCAGCAACCAGATAAATGTTATGGAAAGGTTGCAGGTTCACGGATAAACTTTGGTGGAGAGAGCGGAGTGGAAGGTCATTTTCTGAAAAAAAAAAGCCCATAAAGCAAACATCCTGTTTCTGAGAGAGAGAGAAACAAAACAAGTTTTCATTCGATGGATGCATATCTCTAAAGTGAACGTCGGGGTCGTCGATGTTCTAAACAAGAACATTAAATCAGCAATAATGTTCTATTTTTGAAAGTTGGACTGGAGAAAATCCAACAATATTAAGGGCCAATGTGACCTCTGAAACTGCTATCCACCCTACTATTTTAACATTAAGGAAATATTGCTACTGGCCACACAAAAAAAAAGGGAAGTCAAGGTTAAAATTTCTACTCAGAGAGTGGTGGATGCCTGGAATGTGCTGCCTAGTATGATGATAGATGCAAACACATCAGAGGCTTTTAAGAGATGTTTATGTGGATGTGATGATATGGACATGGTGTAGGTAGGAAGGATTAGCATTTGGATGGTTTTGATTCACTTTTTAGCTGGTTCAGCACAACATTGTGGGCCGAATGGCCTGTTCCTGTGCTGTACTGGTCTACGTTCTATGTTTTGTTGGGGTGCCCTTAAGTTTTTTTTTGCTTTTCTTAAGGTTGTACATTCGGAGAGGAAGCAGTTACCCAGTCTTTTTAATGCCACAAACCAATACAAACAAGGGGTCCATGGGCATTCAGTTCACAACAAGGCGGAGTGCTACTTTTTCACAGCTCTTCAGTTGTGTATGATCATATATCAAGGGACTCCACAAATCAAGGAACTTTCTTTTCCACAATAAGTACTGTGTGAACCAAGTGGAACCAGATATTCCGAATGCTTTGAATCAAAAGCGTGTTATTACTGAACTGTTAAGAAAGGGGAAATACCAGGTAGTCTGTTTGCTAAACAGGGAGAAATTACAGGAACTAGAGGTGGAAGTCAACTTGTGAGTTCTCGTGCAGGGTTCCCTAAAGGTTAATTTGCAGGCTGAGTCGGTGGTGAGGAAGGCAAATGTGATATTAGCATTCATTTCAAGCGGACTAGAGTATAAAAGCAAGGATATAATGCTAAGTCTTTTTAAGTGCTATTGGATTTAGGAAATGTAATGGAACACTACCTAATGCATTCTCTATGAATGCAGCAATGAAAGACGTTGCATGGTTTATTGTGGTCACTGATTTATTATGAATAAAGTTTATTTTGATATACAGTACTGCGCAAAAGCCCTACTTTAGAAGACTTTGACTTTGCGGATGACCTTGCATTACTATAACACACACACAGCACCTGCAAAAGAAAACTCAGTCCACCTTTGCTGGACAGGTTGGACTCGGAGTTGTCCAGAGAAAGACTGAGACCATAACCCTCAGCGTGGAGTCTCCACCTCCCGTCAAGGCATATGGTGTCAACTTACCCAGCACCGGCAGATTCACCTTCCTGGCCAGCATCATTTGGCAGAATGGTGGGACCAAGGACGACTTCCAGTGCAGATTCAGCAAAGCTAGAAAAGTCCTCAGATCAATAAGCAACATGTCGGGATCAATTGGGTACAGTGTCCACACCAAGGTGAATTTGTACCAGAGATGTGTCCTGTGCACACTCTTGTACGGGTCAGAATGCTGGTGCACGACAGGGAGTGACTTTGCCAAGTGGTCGTCATTCCACACCAGAGCCTTCGGAAGATCCCCTGTATTTTCTGGCCAAGAAAGATCTCCAACCACACCCTTCTCCTTCAGTGTCATCAAGCGGACATGGTCACCATCATCATGAGGAAACGTTGGAGATGGGTTCGGCACGTGATGAGAAGAGAGACCAGCTCCATCTTCAAGACAGCACTTCATTGAACCCCTGAAGGACGGAGGAAATGTGGGAAACCAAACGTGGAGGTCAGCCAGTGAGAACAGCGGGAAGAGTTTAAAAGGAAGACAGACTTACAGAATGGGCGTCGCAAGAGCAGGTGTCAGAGTTGAGGGAGACAGAGTAGGAAGGCTTTAGCTCAACGGGTCTTCGACGATAAAGAGTCAAGCCAGGTAGGTTATCTGTTTAAAATAAAGACAGGAAAGTATGTGTGTGAGGCTGGTTTTCGGTGCTCAGTATCAGATGTGGGAGGTCCTAGAGACTCCTGGCCTCCCAGGCGCCCACATCTGCACCAGGTGTGTTGAGCTGCAGTTCCTTAGAGACCGCATTATGGAACTGGAGCTGCAGCTTGATGACCTTCGTCTGGTCAGGGAGAGTGAGGAGGTGATAGAGAGGAGCTATAGGCAGGTAGTCACCCCAGGGCCACAGGAGACAGAGAAGTAGGTAACAGTCATGAGAGGGAAGGGCAGGAAGCAGGTACTAGAGAGTACCCCTGTGGCTGTCCCCTTTAACAATAAGTACTCCTGTTTGAGTACTGTTGGGGGGGACGGCCCACCTGGGGGAAGCAACAGTGGTCGTGCCTCTGGCACAGAGTCTGGCCCTGTGGCTCAGAAGGATAGGGAAAGGAAGGGGATGGCAGCAGTGATAGGGGACCCCATAGATAAGGGGTCAGATAGGCAATTCTGTGGACGCAGGAAAGATACTCAGATGGTAGTTTGCCTCCCAGGTGCCAGGGTCCAGGATGTTTCTGATCGAGTCCACGATAACTCGAAGTGGGAAGGAGAACAGCCAGAGGTCGTGGTACATATTGGTACCAATGATATAAGTAGGAAAAGGGAGGAGGTCCTGAAAAAAAAGTACATGGAGTTAAGAAAGAAGTTGAGAAGCAGGACCTCAAAGGTAGTAATCTCGGAATTACTGCCTGTGCCACGTGAAAATATAGGAATAGAATGAGGTGGAGGATCACAATTCTATCTCCTTTACCATAGCATTGGGGAGGGATAGGAACAGACAAATTAGGGAAACATTTAATTGGAGTAAGGGGAACTATGAGGCTATCAGGCAGGAACTTGGAAGCATAAATTGGAAACAGATGTTCTCAGGGAAACGTACAGAAGAAATGTGGCAAATGTTCAGGGGATACTTGCGTGGGGTTCTGAGTAGGTACGTTCCAATAAGACATGGAAAGGATGGTATGGTACAAGATCAGTGGTGCACAAAGGCTGTTCTAAATCTAGTCAAGAAGAAAAGAAGAGCTTACAAAAGGTTAAAAAAAACTAGGTAATGATAGGAATCTAGAAGATTATAAGGCTTGCAGGAAGGAGCTTAAGAATGAAATTAGGAGAGCCAGAAGGGGCCATGAGAAGGCCTTGGCGGGCAGGATTAAGGAAAACCCCAAGGCATTCTACAAGTATGTGAAGATCAAGAGGATAAGAGGTGAGAGAATAGGACCAATCAAGTGTGACAGTGGAAAAGTGTGTATGGAATTGGAGGAAATAACAGAGGTACTTAATGAATACTTTGCTTCAGTATTCACTATGGAAAAGGATCTTGGCAATTGTAGGGATGACTTGCAGCAGACTGAAAAACTTGAGCATGTAGATATTAAGGAAAAGGATGTGCTGGAGCTTTTGGAAAGCATCAACTTGGGTAAGTCACCGGGACTGGATGAGATGTACCCTAGGCTACTGTGGGAGGTGAGGGAGGAGATTGCTGAGCCTCTGGCGATGATCTTTGCATCATCAATGAGGATGGGAGAGGTTTCGGAGGATTGGAGGGTTGGGGATGTTGTTCCCGTATTCAAGAAAGGGAGTAGAGCTATCCCAGGAAATTATAGGCCAGTGAGTCTTACTTCAGTGGTTGGTAAGTTGATGGAGAAGATCCTGAGAGGCAGGGCTTATGAACATTTGGAGATGCATAATATGATTAGGAATAGTCAGCATGGCTTTGTCAAAGGCAGGCCGTGCCTCACGAGCCTGATTGAATTTTTTGTGGATGTGACTAAACACATTGATGAAGGGAGAGCCATTGATGTAGTGTATATAGATTTTAGCAAGTCTTGTGATAAGGTACCCCATGCAAGGCTTATTGAGAAAGTAAGGAGGCTTGGGGGTCCAAGGGGACATTGCTTTGTGGATCCAGAACTGGCTTGCCCACAGAAGGCAAAGAGTGGTTATAGACGGGTCATATTCTACATGGAGGCCGGTGACCAGTGGTGTGCCTCAGGGATATGTTCTGGGTCCCCTACTCATTGTGATTTTTATAAATGACCTGGATGAGGAAGTGGAGGGTTGGGTTAGTAAATTTGCTGATGACACAAAGATTGGAGGTGTTGTGGATAGTGTGGAGGGTTGTCAGAGGTTACAGCGGGACATTGAGCTGAGAAGTGGCAGATGGAGTTCAACCCAGATAAGTGTGAGGTGGTTCATTTTGGTAGGTCAAATATGATGGCAGAATGTAGCATTAATGGTAAGACTCTTGGCAGTGTGGAGGATCAGAGGGATCTTGCAGTCTGAGTCCATAGGACACTCAAAGCTGCTGTGCAGGTTGACTCTGTGGTTAAGAAGGCATACGGTGCATTGGCCTTCATCAATCATGGGATTGAGTTTAAGAGCCGAGAGGTAATGTTGCAGCTATATAGGACCCTGGTCAGACCCCACTTGGAGTATTGTGTTCAGTTCGGGTCGCCTCACTACAGGAAGGACGTGGAAACTATAGAAAGGGTGCAGAGGAGATTTACAAGGATGTTGCCTGGATTGGGGAGCATGTCTTATGAGAATAGGTTGAGTGAACTTGGCCTTTTCTCCTTGGAGCAATGGAGGATGAGAGGTGACCTGACAGAGGTGTATAAGATAATGAGAGACATTGATCATGTGGATAGTCAGAGGCTTTTTCCCAGGGCTGAAATGGCTAGCACGAGAGGGCACAGTTTTAAGATGCTTGGAAGCAGGTACAGAGGAGATGTCAGGGGTAAGTTTTTTACGCAGAGAGTGGTGAATGTGTGGAATGAGCTGCCGGTGACAGTGGTGGAGGCGGATACGATAGGGTCGTTTAAGTGACTCCCAGACAGGTACATGGAGCTCCAGAAAAACAGAGGGCTATGGGTAAAGCCTAGGTAGTTCTAAGGTAGGGACATGTTCGGCACAGCTTTGTGGGCCGAATGGCCTGTATTGTGCTGTAGGTTTTCTATGTTTCTATGTTTCTACAACTTGGCGCTGTACCATAGATGCAGAAATGAGGACCTTACCCACACCTGGGATACAATAGAGACAACGGAGGACCTTCATTACTGCCTTAAATGACAGTGGCGTAACAGGCAGTAACTACATATCATTCTGGTCAAGATGGCACCAGCAAAAATTGGTTCCATGGGCGACATCTTTCAGATGGAAAATCGTTCCAATTATTACATTTTCTATGCCTTCTGCTTGTTCTTTTTCTCTTGTTTGCGTTACAGATACTGTTGGAGCCTGTGACCTACAAGTGGAACCTCCATCGAAGGATCCAGTGCAGTGCTGTGTCCAGAGCGCTGCCGCGTGGAAATCAGAGACGAGACAGTGTGGCGGTTTGGGGAACCCAAATGGTCCAAGAACACAAGCTGCCTCGTAGAGAAGACCAGAGATAGGCTGTGTGGCCATGAACAACTCCATCTCGAAGTGGAGAGGAACGTGGAGGGGTCAACGATGGCTCCCAACAGAGGGTATCAGCAGGTGGGTCGGCGCATTCTACCCGGATCAGCAGCGTTTGGACCCAGGTCAGCCGTCACTCTTTACAGAAAGACTGAGTTTGTGCGGCTGCTCTCCTCGTATGCAGACAAAAAGACATTCACCGTATTCTGAGATGTATGTGATTATTGGACTGCACTTAATTGTTGGTTTCCTTCAGTTTTTCACTGCTTTCTTTCTTCTGGACGATCGGCGGATGGCGATTTTTTTTGTGTGTAAGGGGGTTGGGGGTTTGGAACTACTCCTCCTGTTCTGTTCTGCGAGTGAGGAGTTAGGGATTGTTATTGTAGGGGATCATTGATTGGTATTGTGACTGTGCTTTTGCTGCAGGAGAGTAGGGAACTTTGGGGTCTGCAAGTGTTCTTTTTCTTTATCGTGCGGGTGGGCGGAGGAGCTGATGTCCTTTCTTTCATCAACACCCATGGTCTTTCTGTACTTAATGGCTACCTGGGTAGACAAGTATCAGAGTTGCAAACCTTGACAATAAAATGAAACTTTGAACCTTTGATATATGTCACTAGGGTGCTTAAGACTTTTGCACAGTACTGCAGTGTTACAGAAACCGAAGGGGTGCGACTTCAGGATTGAAGGACGTCCATTTAGAACAGAGATGCAGAGAAATTACTTTAGTCAGAGGGTGGTAAATCTGTGGAAATCATTGCCACGAGCGGCTGTGGAGGCCAAGTCATTGGGTGCATTTAAGGCAGAGATTTATAGGTTCTTGATTAGCCAGGGCATCAAAGGGTATAGGGAGAAGGCAGGGGAGTGGAAATAAGTGGAAGAATTGGATCAGTCCATGATTGAATGGTGGAGCAGATACGATGGGCTGAATGGCCTACTTCTGCTCCTATATCTTATGGTCTTATGCAGTAATTTTATGTATTGCACTGTACTGCTGCCATGAAAAAAAAATTTCATGACGTATGTGAGTGATGATAAACCTGGTTCTGATCTGGGTCTCTATTGTGGACTGACAGTGGGAAAGGGAGCTGGGAGAGGGGGAAGGAAAGGGGAGTGGGAAGCACCAGAGAGACACTGCATAATGATCAATAAACAACTGTTTGGAATCAAGTTACCTTGCCTGGTGCCTCAGGGCTGGGTGTGTCTATACCCATGCCACTGCCCCCCTGCCCCTGGCACACCTTCTCTGCCAGCTGTCTCAAACATCTCCCATGGCACCCCACTCTCACCATTCCTGACATCCTTTGCTCCCACCAGATTTACAAACTCGTTCTCCGCTCCACATTGACAAATACAGTCCTGCATAGAAGTCTCAGGTGCCCTAGCTATTGGGCTTTGCATGGTACTGTATAAAAATAGGTTGAAGTACTGCAGTCAATGCAAAGGCTCTGTGGGGAAGGACCACGGTTTGGGCTCCTTCCTCCACTACCCACCGAAGGGCTGAGTTGAGTGGGAAAGCCCCTCAGGCACTGAAAAGGCGAATCACACCAAGGGCCCACGTAAGTGACAGTGGTTTACACTGCAGAGATAGAGACCAGTGATTCTGCAGATGCTGGACATCCTGAACAACAAACAGAAAATGGCGGAGGAACCCAGCAGGTCAGGGAGAGTCTACGGAGAGTAATAACGAGTTGATGTTTCAGGCTGAGAGCATTCATCAGGACTGGAAAGGAATGGGATAGAAGCCAACCCACCTTCTTATTCTGGCTTCTGCTCAAGTTAGCACGAAAGAATGTATTAACCAGGAAAGTAAAAAAAAGGTCTTGCACTTTTATTCTTTTATGTCTACTGTAATTTAAATCATAACACTGGACAGCATTTTTTTCGGAAGTGTTACTTCCTCAGAATTTCTTTGCGGTTAAGATAGACTGCTTGAAGCTGAAGACAAATATAGAACATAGAGCAGTGAAGAGTACAGCACAGGAACAGGCCATTCAGCCCACAATGTTGTGCTGAACCAGCTAGATCGCAAATCAAAAATACCCAAACACTAATCTCTCCTACCTACATATTGTCCGCTTCCCTCCATCTTCCTCATATCCATGTGCCTATCTAAACACCTCTTAAAAATCTCTAATATATTTCTAATGTCCAGGAATCCACCACTCTCTGAGTAAAAAATTTACCCCTCACATCCCCCTTTAACCTCCTCCCTCTCTCCTTCAAAGCATGTCCTCTGGTACTGGGAAACAGATACTCTCTGTCCACTCTATTGATGCCTCTCATAATTTTGTAAACCTCTATCAGACATCCCCTCAGCCTCCGATGCTCCAGGAAAAACTTTTATTGAATGATCAGCAGGCCAAAATCCATAAGATACACCAAAAAGCATTCAGGAAGCAAAATCTTTGTTGTCCAGTGTAATTTTCATTTTTGAAATCAAAAAAAAAAGCTGAAGTACTTTAACCATCCTTGAATTAAAGGCTCCAATTATTTGGATACATGGGACCTGAAGCTGGAAGCCAATCACTTACAGATGATAGAAACTGCATTTATATAGCACTATTCACCTCCTTTGGATATTGCAAAGGCTTAAAGCTGAGCAATTCCCCCCAGATCACAAAACGCCTACATTCCTACAGCATCGACCTGGTGGGGCCCAGGCCTGGAACCAGGCCCTAGAGCAAGGTATGAGCCGATGCTGGCCATTGCTGGAGCGGATTTGGAGGCGATTTGATGCGGCACAACTGAGGCAAGGCAGAGATGAGGCGGCGGGGCTCGAGCCCAGGCCTAAGAGTGAGGAAAAGCCCGGGGTCTGATCAATTTAAGCGCCACGCCGAATTGGAAAGGTCAGGGTGCTGGGGCCAGAGGTGAGGAACAGGCACTGTTCAGTTTGCTGCTCCACCAGGTTTACTTGTCGCTGCGTTGAAGTGAGGCTGCAGCCTGCAACTAACGGGCTACTGGATCGGCTGTAGTGATGATTGGCTTCATGGCTACGGACTCCCTTTTGTGAACTTCAGTTGTCTGTTTGCTTTTGTTGTTTGCATGATTTATTTCTTTTTCAGCACATTGGGCGCTTGACTGTCTTTTTTTTAATGGGTTTCTTTGCTTTGTGGCTCAAGGTTGTATCCATACTTGGTTAAGGAATGTACTTTGAGTTTTGAACCTTTCATAGAAGCTGCCTGACCTTCTGAGTTCCTTCAGAATTATGTGTGTTACCCAAGTCAACACTAAAGAATGTATTAACCAGGAGTGTAAAAATATCTTGCACTTTTAATCTTGTGTATATAATTTAAATCATAAATTTTCATTATTATCAAAGTTTATTTTTGAAATAAAAAACCAGGCTGAAGTACTTTAACCATCTTTGAAATAAAAGCTCCAAATATTTGGATACTCGGGACCTGATGCTAGATTTCAATGGTTTATGGATTCCAGTCACTTCTTTGCAATCAGGTTTAATATCACCAGCATATGTCGTAAAATCTGTTAACTTTGTGGCAGCAGTACAATGCAATACATAATAATAGAGAAAAAAATGTGAATTACTGTAAGTATATGTAAATTAAATAGTTAAATTAAATAAGTAGCACAAAAATATAAATTTAAAAAAGTAGTGAGGTAGTGTTCATGGGTTCAATGTCCACTCAGAAATCAGATGGCAGAAATAAGCTGTTTCCGAATCTTTGAGTGTGTGTCTTCAGGCTCCTGTACCTCCTCCCTGACGGTTACAATGAGAAGAGGGCACGCCCTGAGTGATGGATGTCGCCTTTTGGAGGCATTGCTCCTTAAAGATGTCCTGGATACTACGGAGGCTAGTACTCATGATGGAGCTGACTAAGTTTACAACTCTCTGCAGTTTACTTCAACCCCAAGCAGTGGTCCCCACACCCCCCCTCACCCCACACTGGAGAAGTGGAGATCTGACAGAGGTTTATAGATTATGAGAGGTATAGTTAGAGTAGACAGACAGGGAGTATCTGTTTCCCAGGGCAATCCCAGTGATTCTTGGAAAGGCCAATTCTGCTCTGTATCGTAAATATCTCTGGAGTTCTCTTCCCCAGAAGGTTGTGGACTTTATATTACTGGGAGTATTTCAAAGAAACAGCAGAGGCATTTCTGAAAGATCTGGGATTGAGGGTTACGAAAGGGTTTCAAGAGCATGCAGAAGATGGAATCTGAGGCATCAAACTACCAAATTCAAGGAAACTTCTGGTATTCTGCTGTGATGCTGCTGTTATAAGACTATTGAACAATAAGTTGAATTCTTGACCAATCAACCTCGTTATGATCCTGTATCTTATTTTGTCTGACTGCACTGCACTTTAGTCTATAACTAAAATATTTTATTCTGCATTCCATAATTGTTTACATTCGTACTACCTCAAAGCATTGTTGGAATGGAATGGTTTGTATGTGTGGCATGCATGTATGAATGGTAGTGGCGTGCAGAGGGCAGGCATTGAAGTGAGCGGGTGTAGGTTCAAGGGGGGTGTGAGGGGTAAGTTTTTTATTCAGACATAATGGGTGCCTGGAATGTGCTGCCTGGTCTAGTGGTATAGGCAAATACATATGAGGCTACTAATACACATTTGGATGGGCACATGGATGTGAGGAAGATGGAGCGATATGGACATGGTGTACGTAGGAGGGATTAGTGTTTGGGTGTTTTTGATTTAATTTCTAACTGGTTCAGCACAGCGTTGTGGGCCGAATGGCCTGTTCCTGTGTATTACTCTTCTGTGTTCTATGCTCCAACACAAAATGACCACCTTCTTACAGCACCTTTCAGAATATGCCAAAGGGATCCACAGGCAGTGAGATTCTCCCGAAGTGACGTCACATTTGCCATGTGGGAAACGCAGCCGCCAATACGCATATACAGAAAGGTCCACAACAATGCCAAGGTAAACAGATCGTATGTGTTCGGACTGTTGAGTGGTGGGGTGTTTCGGACTGTTGAGTGGGATGTGTTACGGACTGTTGAGTGGCATGTGTTTCAGACTGTTGAGTGGGATCTGCTTTCAGACTGTTGAGTGGGGTGTGTTTCAGACTGTTGAGTGGGATGTGTTTCGGACTGTTGAGTGGGATGTGTTTCAGACTGTTCAGTGGGATGTGTTTCGGACTGTTGAGTGGGGATGTGTTTCGGACTGTTGAGTGGGGTGTGTGTCGGACTATTGAGTGGGGTGTGTTTCGGACTGTTGAGTGGGGTGTGTTTCGGACTGTTGAGTGGGGATGTGTTTCGGACTGTTCAGTGGGGAAGTTTTTCGGACTGTTGAGAGGGATCTGTTTTCAGACTGTTGAGTGGGGTGTGTTTCGGACTGTTGAGTGGGGATGTGTTTCGGACTGTTGAGTGGGGATGTTTTTCGGACTGTTGAGAGGGATCTGTTTTCAGACTGTTGAGCGGGTGTGTTTCGGACTGTTGAGTGGGATGTGTTTCGGACTGTTGAGTTGGGGAGTGTTTCGGAGTGTTGAGTTGGGATGTGTTTCGGACTGTTGAGTGGGGTGTGTTTCAGACTGTTGAGTGGGGATGTGTTTTCGGACTGTTGAGTGGGGATGTGTTTCGGACTGTTGAGTGGGATGTGTTTTGGACTGTTCAGTGGGGTGTGTTTCGGACAGTTGACTGGGTTGTGTTTCGGACTGTTGAGTGGAGGAGTGTTTCGGACTGTTGAGTGGGATGTCTTTCGGACTGTTGAGTGGGATGTGTTTTCGGACTGTTGGGTTGGTCGTGTTTTGGACTGTTGAGTGGGGATGTGTTTCAGACAGTTGAGTGGGCTGAGTTTCGGACTGTTGAGTGGAGATGTGTTTTCGGACTGTTGAGTGGGGATGCGTTTCGGACTGTTGAGTGGGATGTGTTTCGGACTGTTGAGTGGGATGTGTTTCGGACTGTTGAGTGGCATCTGTTTTCAGACAGTTGAGTGGGCTGTGTTTCGGACTGTTGTGTTGATGTGTTTTGGACTGTTGAGTGGGGATGTGTTTCAGACTGTTGAGTGGGATGTGTTTCAGACAGTTGAGTCGGGGTGTGTGTCGGACTGTTGAGTGGGATGTGTTTCGGACTGGTGAGTGGGGGAGTGTTTCGGACTGTTGAGTGGGTTGTGTTTCGGACTGCTGAGTGGGGTGTGTTTCGGACTGTTGGGTTGGATGTGTTTCGGACTGTTGAGTGGGGATGTGTTTCGGACTGTTGAGTGGGATGTTTTTCGGACTGTTGAGTGGGAGGTGTTTCGGACTGTTCAATGGGATGTGTTTTGGATTGTTCAGTGGGATGTGTTTCAGACTGTTGAGTGGGATGTGTTACGGACTGTTGAGTGGGGTGTGATTCGGACTGTTGAGTGGGGATGTGTTTCGGACTGTTGAGTGGGATGTGTTTCGGACTGTTGAGTGGGGATGTGTTTCGGATTGTTCAGTGCGATGTGCTTCGGACTGTTGAGTGGGATGTGTTTCGGATTGTTCAGTGGGATGAGTTTCGGACTGTTGAGTGGGATGTGTTTCGGTCTGTTGCATGGGAATGTGTTTCGGACTGTTGAGTGGGATAGGTTTCTGACTGTTGAGTGGGATGTGTTTCGGACTGTTGAGTGGGGTGTGTTTCGAGTATTGAGTGGGATTTGTTTCGAATTGTTTACTGGGATGTGTTTCGGACTGTTGAGTGGGGTGTGTTTCGGACTGTTGAGCAGGATGTGTTTCAGACTGTTGAGTGGGGATGTGTTTTCAGACTGTTGAGTGGGATGTGTTTCGGACTGTTGAGTGGGATCTGTTTTCAGACTGTTGAGTGGGTGTGTTTAGGACTGTTGAGTTGCGGAGTGTTTCGGACTGTTGAGTGGGATGTGTTTTCAGACTGTTGAGTGGGTGTGTTTCGGACTGTTGAGTGGGGATGTGTTTCGGACTGTTGAGTTGGGGAGTGTTTCGGACTGTTGAGTGGGCTGAGTTTCGGACTGTTGAGTGAGGATGTGTTTCGGATTGTTCAGTGGGGATGTGTTTCGGACTGTTGAGTGAGGATGTTTTTCGGACTGCTGAGTGGGGATGTGTTTCAGACTGTTCAGTGGGATGTGTTTCGGACTGTTGAGTGGGATGTTTTTTGGACTGTTGAGTGGGGATGTGTTTCGTACTGTAGAGTGGGCTGTGTTTCGGAATGTTGAGTGGGGTGTGTTTCGGACTGTTGAGCAGGATGTGTTTCAGACTGTTGAGTGGGGATGTGTTTTCAGACTGTTGAGTGGGTGTGTTTCGGACTGTTGAGTTGCGGAGTGTTTCGGACTGTTGAGTGGGATGTGTTTTCAGACTGTTGAGTGGGTGTGTTTCGGACTGTTGAGTGGGGATGTGTTTCGGACTGTTGAGTTGGGGAGTGTTTCGGACTGTTGAGTGGGCTGAGTTTCGGACTGTTGAGTGAGGATGTGTTTCGGATTGTTCAGTGGGGATGTGTTTCGGACTGTTGAGTGAGGATGTTTTTCGGACTGTTGAGTGGGGATGTGTTTCAGACTGTTCAGTGGGGATGTGTTTCGGACTGTTGAGCGGGTGTGTTTCGGACTGTTGTGTGGGGATGTGTTTCGGACTGTTGAGTTGGGGAGTGTTTCGGAGTGTTGAGTTGGGATGTGTTTCGGACTGTTGAGTGTGGCTGAGTTTCGGACTGTTGAGTGAGGATGTGTTTCGGACTGTTGAGTGGGATGTGTTTCGGACTGTTGAGTTGGGGAGTGTTTCGGACTGTTGAGTGAGGATGTGTTTCGGACTGTTGAGCAGGATGTGTTTCAGACTGTTGAGTGGGAATGTGTTTTACTGTGTTGAGCGGGATGTGTTTCGGACTGCTGAGTGGGATGTGTTTCGGACTGTTGAGCAGGATGTGTTTCAGACTGTTGAGTGGGATGTGTTTCGGACTGTTGAGTGGGGATGTTTTTCGGACTGTTGAGTGGGGATGTGTTTCGGACTGTTCAGTGGGGGTGTGTTTCGGACTGTTGAGTGAGGATGTTTTTCGGACTGTTGAGTGGGGATGTGTTTCAGACTGTTCAGTGGGGATGTGTTTCGGACTGTTGAGCGGGTGTGTTTCGGACTGTTGAGTGGGGTGTGTTTCGGACTGTTGAGTGGGATGTTTTTCGGACTGTTGAGTTGGGATGTGTTTCGGACTGTTGAGTGTGGCTGAGTTTCGGACTGTTGAGTGAGGATGTGTTTCGGACGGTTGAGTGGGATGTGTTTCGGACTGTTGAGTTGGAGAGTGTTTCGGACTGTTGAGTGAGGATGTGTTTCGGACTGTTGAGCAGGATGTGTTTCAGACTGTTGAGTGGGTCTGTTTCGGACTGTTGAGCTGGGGAGTGTTTCGGACTGTTGAATGGGATGTGTTTTCAGACTGTTGAGTGGGTGTGTTTCGGACTGTTGAGTGGGGATGTGTTTCGGACTGTTGTGTTGGGGATTGTTTCGGACTGTTGAGTGGGCTGAGTTTCGGACTGTCGAGTGAGGATGTGTTTCGGATTGTTCAGTGGGGATGTGTTTCGGACTGTTGAGTGAGGATGTTTTTCGGACTGTTGAGTGGGGATGTGTTTCGGACTGTTGAGCGGGGATGTGTTTCGGACTGTTGAGCGGGATGTGTTTCGGACTGTTGAGTGTGGCTGTGTTTCGGACTGTTGAGTGGGGATGTGTTTCGGACTGTTGAGTGGCATGTGTTTCGGACTGTTGAGTGGGATGTGTTTCGGACTGTGCAGTGGGATGTGTTTTCGGACTGTTGAGTGAGAATGTGTTTCGGACTGTTGAGTGGGGATGTGTTTCGGACTGTTGAGTGGGGTGTTTTTTGGACTGTTCAGTGGTGATATGTTTCGGACTGTTGATTGGGATGCGTTTCGGACTGTTGAGTGGGCTGAGTTTCGGACTGTTGAGTGGGGATGTGTTTTCAGACTGTTGAGTGAGGATGTGTTTCGGACTGTTGAGTGAGGATGTGTTTCGGACTGTTGAGTGAGGATTTTTTCTGGACTGTTGAGTGGGATGTGTTTTGGACTGTGCAGTGGGATATGTTTTCGGACTGTTGAGTGAGGATGTGTTTCGGACTGTTGAGTGAGGATGTGTTTCGGACTGTTGAGTGGGGTGTTTTTTGGTCTGTTCAGTGGTGATATGTTTCGGACTGTTGAGTGGGGTGTGCATCGGACTGTTGAGTGGGGTGTGTTTCGGACTGTTGATTGGGATGTGTATCGGACTGTTGAGTGGGATGTTTTTCGGACTGTTGAGTGGGGTGTGTTTCGGACTGTTGAGTTGGGGATGTGTTTCAGACTGTTGAGTTGGGATGTGTTTCGGAGTGTTGAGTTGGGATGTGTTTCGGACTGTTGAGTGAGGATGTGTTTCGGACTGTTGAGTGGGATGTTTTTCGGAATGTTGAGTGGGGATGTGTTTCGGACTGTTGAGCAGGATATGTTTCAGACTGTTGAGTGGGATGTGTTTCGGACTGTTCAGTGGGGTGTGTTTCGGATAGTTCAGTGGGATGTGTTTTGGACTGTTGAGCGGGGATGTGTTTCGGACTGTTGAGTGCGATGTGCTTCGGTCTGTTGAGTGGGATGTGTTTCGGATTGTTCAGTGGGATGAGTTTCGGACTGTTGAGTGGGATGTGTTTCGGTCTGTTGCATGGGAATGTGTTTCGGACTGTTGAGTGGGATAGGTTTCTGACTGTTGAGTGGGATGTGTTTCCGAATGTTGAGTGGTGTGTGTTTCAAGTATTGAGTGGGATGTGTTTCGAATTGTTTACTGGGATGTGTTTCGGACTGTTGAGTGGGATGTGTTTCGGACTGTTGAGTGGGATGTTTTTTGGACTGTTGAGTGGGGATGTGTTTCGTACTGTAGAGTGGGCTGTGTTTCGGAATGTTGAGTGGGGTGTGTTTCGGACTGTTGAGCAGGATGTGTTTCAGACTGTTGAGTGGGGATGTGTTTTCAGACTGTTGAGTGGGATGTGTTTCGGACTGTTGAGTGGGATCTGTTTTCAGACTGTTGAGTGGGTGTGTTTCGGACTGTTGAGTTGGGGAGTGTTTCGGACTGTTGAGTGGGATGTGTTTTCAGACTGTTGAGTGGGTGTGTTTCGGACTGTTGAGTGGGGATGTGTTTCGGACTGTTGAGTTGGGGAGTGTTTCGGACTGTTGAGTGGGCTGAGTTTCGGACTGTTGAGTGAGGATGTGTTTCGGATTGTTCAGTGGGGATGTGTTTCGGACTGTTGAGTGGGATAGGTTTCTGACTGTTGAGTGGGATGTGTTTCCGAATGTTGAGTGGTGTGTGTTTCAAGTATTGAGTGGGATGTGTTTCGAATTGTTTACTGGGATGTGTTTCAGACTGTTGAGTGGGATGTGTTTCGGACTGTTGAGTGGGTTGTTTTTTGGACTGTTGAGTGGGGATGTGTTTCGTACTGTAGAGTGGGCTGTGTTTCGGAATGTTGAGTGGGGTGTGTTTCGGACTGTTGAGCAGGATGTGTTTCAGACTGTTGAGTGGGGATGTGTTTTCAGACTGTTGAGTGGGATGTGTTTCGGACTGTTGAGTGGGATCTGTTTTCAGACTGTTGAGTGGGTGTGTTTCGGACTGTTGAGTTGGGGAGTGTTTCGGACTGTTGAGTGGGATGTGTTTTCAGACTGTTGAGTGGGTGTGTTTCAGACTGTTGAGTGGGGATGTGTTTCGGACTGTTGAGTTGGGGAGTGTTTCGGACTGTTGAGTGGGCTGAGTTTCGGACTGTTGAGTGAGGATGTGTTTCGGATTGTTCAGTGGGGATGTGTTTCGGACTGTTGAGTGAGGATGTTTTTCGGACTGTTGAGTGGGGATGTGTTTCAGAGTGTTCAGTGGGGGTGTGTTTCGGACTGTTGAGCGGGTGTGTTTCGGACTGTTGTGTGGGGATGTGTTTCGGACTGTTGTGTTGGGGAGTGTTTCGGAGTGTTGAGTTGGGATGTGTTTCGGACTGTTGAGTGTGGCTGAGTTTCGGACTGTTGAGTGAGGATGTGTTTCGGACTGTTGAGTGGGATGTGTTTCGGACTGCTGAGTTGGGGAGTGTTTCGGACTGTTGAGTGAGGATGTGTTTCGGACTGTTGAGCAGGATGTGTTTCAGACTGTTGAGTGGGAATGTGTTTTACTGTGTTGAGCGGGATGTGTTTCGGACTGCTGAGTGGGATGTGTTTCGGACTGTTGAGCAGGATGTGTTTCAGACTGTTGAGTGGGATGTGTTTCGGACTGTTGAGTGGGGATGTTTTTCGGACTGTTGAGTGGGGATGTGTTTCAGACTGTTCAGTGGGGGTGTGTTTCGGACTGTTGAGCGGGTGTGTTTCGGACTGTTGTGTGGGGATGTGTTTCGGACTGTTGAGTTGGGGAGTGTTTCGGAGTGTTGAGTTGGGATGTGTTTCGGACTCTTGAGTGTGGCTGAGTTTCGGACTGTTGAGTGAGGATGTGTTTTGGACAGTTGAGTGGGATGTCTTTCGGACTGTTGAGCAGGATGTGTTTCAGACTGTTGAGTGGGGATGTGTTTTACTGTGTTGAGCGGGATGTGTTTCGGACTGCTGAGTGGGATGTGTTTCGGACTGTTGAGCAGGATGTGTTTCAGACTGTTGAGTGGGATGTGTTTCGGACTGTTGAGTGGGATGTTTTTCGGACTGCTGAGTGGGATCTGTTTTCAGACTGTTCAGTGGGTGTGTTTCGGACTGTTGAGTTGGGGAGTGTTTCGGACTGTTGAGTGGGATGTGTTTTGGACTGTTGAGTGGGATCTGTTCTCAGACTGTTGAGTGGGTGTGTTTCGGACTGTTGAGCTGGGGAGTGTTTCGGACTGTTGAGTGGGATGTGTTTTCAGACTGTTGAGTGGGTGTGTTTCGGACTGTTGAGTGGGGATGTGTTTCGGACTGTTGTGTTGGGGACTGTTTCGGACTGTTGAGTGGGCTGAGTTTCGGACTGTCGAGTGAGGATGTGTTTCGGATTGTTCAGTGGGGATGTGTTTCGGACTGTTGAGTGAGGATGTTTTTCGGACTGTTGAGTGGGGATGTGTTTCGGACTGTTCAGTGGGGGTGTGTTTCGGACTGTTGAGCGGGTGTGTTTCGGACTGTTGATTGTGGCTGAGTTTCGGACTGTTGAGTGAGGATGTGTTTCGGACTGTTGAGTGGCATGTGTTTCGGACTGTTGAGTGGGATGTGTTTCGGACTGTGCAGTGGGATGTGTTTTCGGACTGTTGAGTGAGAATGTGTTTCGGACTGTTGAGTGGGGATGTGTTTCGGACTGTTGAGTGGGGTGTTTTTTGGACTGTTCAGTGGTGATATGTTTCGGACTGTTGATTGGGATGCGTTTCGGACTGTTGAGTGGGCTGAGTTTCGGACTGTTGAGTGGGGATGTGTTTTCAGACTGTTGAGTCAGGATGTGTTTCGGACTGTTGAGTGAGGATGTGTTTCAGACTGTTGAGTGAGGATTTTTTCCGGACTGTTGAGTGGGATGTGTTTTGGACTGTGCAGTGGGATATGTTTTCGGACTGTTGAGTGAGGATGTGTTTCGGACTGTTGAGTGAGGATGTGTTTCGGACTGTTGAGTGGGGTGTTTTTTGGTCTGTTCAGTGGTGATATGTTTCGGACTGTTGAGTGGGGTGTGCATCGGACTGTTGAGTGGGGTGTGTTTCGGACTGTTGATTGGGATGTGTATCGGACTGTTGAGTGGGATGTTTTTCGGACTGTTGAGTGGGGTGTGTTTCGGACTGTTGAGTGGGGATGTGTTTCGGACTGTTGAGTGGGGGATGTGTTTCAGACTGTTGAGTTGGGGATGTGTTTCGGAGTGTTGAGTTGGGATGTGTTTCGGACTGTTGAGTGAGGATGTGTTTCGGACTGTTGAGTGGGATGTTTTTCGGACTGTTGAGTGGGGATGTGTTTCGGACTGTTGAGCTGGATGTGTTTCGGACTGTTGAGTGGGATGTGTTTCGGACTGTTCAGTGGGGTGTGTTTCGGATAGTTCAGTGGGATGTGTTTTGGACTGTTGAGCGGGGATGTGTTTCGGACTGTTGAGTGCGATGTGCTTCGGTCTGTTGAGTGGGATGTGTTTCGGATTGTTCAGTGGGATGAGTTTCGGACTGTTGAGTGGGATGTGTTTCGGTCTGTTGCATGGGAATGTGTTTCGGACTGTTGAGTGGGATAGGTTTCTGACTGTTGAGTGGGATGTGTTTCCGAATGTTGAGTGGTGTGTGTTTCAAGTATTGAGTGGGATGTGTTTCGAATTGTTTACTGGGATGTGTTTCGGACTGTTGAGTGGGATGTGTTTCGGACTGTTGAGTGGGATGTTTTTAGGGCGGTTGAGTGGGGATGTGTTTCGTACTGTTGAGTGGGCTGTGTTTCGGACTGTTGAGTGGGGTGTGTTTCGGACTGTTGAGCAGGATGTGTTTCAGACTGTTGAGTGGGGATGTGTTTTCAGACTGTTGAGTGGGATGTGTTTCGGACTGTTGAGTGGGATCTGTTTTCAGACTGTTGAGTGGGTGTGTTTCGGACTGTTGAGTTGGGGAGTGTTTCGGACTGTTGAGTGGGATGTGTTTTCAGACTGTTGAGTGGGTGTGTTTCGGACTGTTGAGTGGGGATGTGTTTCGGACTGTTGAGTTGGGGAGTGTTTCGGACTGTTGAGTGGGCTGAGTTTCGGACTGTTGAGTGAGGATGTGTTTCGGATTGTTCAGTGGGGATGTGTTTCGGACTGTTGAGTGGGATAGGTTTCTGACTGTTGAGTGGGATGTGTTTCCGAATGCTGAGTGGTGTGTGTTTCAAGTATTGAGTGGGATGTGTTTCGAATTGTTTACTGGGATGTGTTTCGGACTGTTGAGTGGGATGTGTTTCGGACTGTTGAGTGGGATGTTTTTTGGACTGTTGAGTGGGGATGTGTTTCGTACTGTAGAGTGGGCTGTGTTTCGGAATGTTGAGTGGGGTGTGTTTCGGACTGTTGAGCAGGATGTGTTTCAGACTGTTGAGTGGGGATGTGTTTTCAGACTGTTGAGTGGGATGTGTTTCGGACTGTTGAGTGGGATCTGTTTTCAGACTGTTGAGTGGGTGTGTTTCGGACTGTTGAGTTGGGGAGTGTTTCGGACTATTGAGTGGGATGTGTTTTCAGACTGTTGAGTGGGTGTGTTTCAGACTGTTGAGTGGGGATGTGTTTCGGACTGTTGAGTTGGGGAGTGTTTCGGACTGTTGAGTGGGCTGAGTTTCGGACTGTTGAGTGAGGATGTGTTTCGGATTGTTCAGTGGGGATGTGTTTCGGACTGTTGAGTGGGGATGTTTTTCGGACTGTTGAGTGGGGATGTGTTTCAGACTGTTCAGTGGGGGTGTGTTTCGGACTGTTGAGCGGGTGTGTTTCGGACTGTTGTGTGGGGATGTGTTTCGGACTGTTGTGTTGGGGAGTGTTTCGGAGTGTTGAGTTGGGATGTGTTTCGGACTGTTGAGTGTGGCTGAGTTTCGGACTGTTGAGTGAGGATGTGTTTCGGACTGTTGAGTGGGATGTGTTTCGGACTGTTGAGTGGGATGTGTTTTCGGACTGTTGAGTGAGGATGTGTTTCGGACTGTTGAGCAGGATGTGTTTCAGACTGTTGAGTGGGAATGTGTTTTACTGTGTTGAGCGGGATGTGTTTCGGACTGCTGAGTGGGATGTGTTTCGGACTGTTGAGCAGGATGTGTTTCAGACTGTTGAATGGGATGTGTTTCGGACTGTTGAGTGGGGATGTTTTTCGGACTGTTGAGTGGGGATGTGTTTTCAGACTGTTCAGTGGGGTGTGTTTCGGACTGTTGAGTGGGGATGTGTTTCGGACTGTTGAGTGGGATGTGTTTCGGACTGTTCAGTGGGATGTGTTTCGGACTGTTGAGTGGGCTGAGTTGCGGACTGTTGAGTGAGGATGTGTTTCGGACTGTTGAGTGGGATGTGTTTTGGACTGTTGAGTGGGATGTGTTTTGGACTGTTGAGTGGGATGTGTTTCGGACTGTTGAGTTGGGGAGTGTTTTGCACTGTTGAGTGGGCTGAGTTTCGGACTGTTGAGTGGGGATGTGTTTCAGACTGTTGAGTTTGATGTGTTTCGGACTGTTGAGTTGGGGACTGTTTCGGAGTGTTGAGTTGGGATGTGTTTCGGACTGTTGAGTGGGGTGTGTTTCGGACTGTTGAGTGGGGATGTGTTTACGGACTGTTGAGTGGGATGTGTTTCGGACTGTTGAGTTGGGGAGTGTTTCGGACTGTTGAGTGGGCTGAGTTGCGGACTGTTGAGTGAGGATTTTTTCCGGACTGTTGAGTGGGATGTGTTTTGGACTGTGCAGTGGGATATGTTTTCGGACTGTTGAGTGAGGATGTGTTTCGGACTGTTGAGTGAGGATGTGTTTCGGACTGTTGAGTGGGGTGTTTTTTGGTCTGTTCAGTGGTGATATGTTTCGGACTGTTGAGTGGGGTGTGCATCGGACTGTTGAGTGGGGTGTGTTTCGGACTGTTGATTGGGATGTGTATCGGACTGTTGAGTGGGATGTTTTTCGGACTGTTGAGTGGGGTGTGTTTCGGACTGTTCAGTGGGGATGTGTTTCGGACTGTTGAGTTGGGGATGTGTTTCAGACTGTTGAGTTGGGGATGTGTTTCGGAGTGTTGAGTTGGAATGTGTTTCGGACTGTTGAGTGAGGATGTGTTTCGGACTGTTGAGTGGGATGTTTTTCGGAATGTTGAGTGGGGATGTGTTTCGGACTGTTGAGCAGGATGTGTTTCAGACTGTTGAGTGGGATGTGTTTCGGACTGTTCAGTGGGGTGTGTTTCGGACTGTTGAGCAGGATGTGTTTCAGACTGTTGAGTGGGAATGTGTTTTACTGTGTTGAGCGGGATGTGTTTCGGACTGCTGAGTGGGATGTGTTTTCAAACTGTTGAGTGAGGATGTGTTTCGGACTGTTCAGTGGGATGTGTTTCGGACTGTTGAGTGGGATGTTTTTCGGACTGTTCAGTGGGGATGTGTTTCGGACTGTTGAGTGGGGATGTGTTTCGGACTGTTCAGTGGGGATGTTTTTCGGACTGTTGAGTTGGGGAGTGTTTCGCACTGTTGAGTGGGATGTGTTTCGGACTGTTGAGTTGGGGATGTGTTTTGGACTGTTGAGTTGGGGATGTGTTTCGGACTGTTGAGTTGGGGAGTGTTTCGGACTGTTCAGTGGTGTGTGTTTCGGACTGTTGAGTGGGCTGAGTTTCGGACTGTTGAGTGAGGATGTGTTTCGGACTGTTGAGTGGGATGTGTTTTGGACTGTTGAGTGGGATGTGTTTTGGACTGTTGAGTGGGATGTGTTTCGGACTGTTGAGTTGGGGAGTGTTTTGCACTGTTGAGTGGGCTGAGTTTCGGACTGTTGAGTGGGGATGTGTTTCAGACTGTTGAGTGGGATGTGTTTCGGACTGTTGAGTTGGGGAGTGTTTCGGAGTGTTGAGTTGGGATGTGTTTCGGACTGTTGAGTGGGGTGTGTTTCGGACTGTTGAGTGGGGATGTGTTTCGGACTGTTGAGTGGGATGTGTTTTGGACTGTTGAATGGGATGTGTTTTGGACTGTTCAGTGGGGTGTGTTTCGGACAGTTGAGTGGGTTGTGTTTCGGACTGTTGAGTGGAGGAGTGTTCGGACTGTTGAGTGGGATGTGTTTCGGACTGTTGAGTGGGATGTGTTTTGGACTGTTGAGTGGAGGAGTGTTCGGACTGTTGAGTGGGATGTGTTTCGGACTGTTGAGTGGGATGTTTTTCGGACTGTTGGGTTGGATGTGTTTTGGACTGTTGAGTGGGGATGTGTTTCATACAGTTGAGTGGGCTGAGTTTCGGACTGTTGAGTGGGATGTGTTTTGGACTGTTGAGTGGGATGTGTTTCGGACTGTTGAGTTGGGGAGTGTTTTGCACTGTTGAGTGGTATGTGTTTCGGACTGTTGAGTGGGATGTGTTTCGGACTGTTGAGCTGGGGAGTGTTTCGGAGTGTTGAGTTGGGATGTGTTTCGGACTGTTGAGTGTGGTGTGTTTCGGACTGTTGAGTGGGGATGTGTTTCGGACTGTTGAGTGGGGATGTGTTTTGGACTGTTGAGTGCGATGTGCTTCGGACTGTTGAGTGGGATGTGTTTCGGATTGTTCAGTGGGATGAGTTTCAGACTGGTGAGTGGGATGTGTTTCGGACTGTTGAGTGGGATGTTTTTCGGACTGTTGAGTGGGGATGTGTTTCGTACTGTAGAGTGGGCTGTGTTTCGTACTGTTCAGTGGGGTGTGTTTCGGACTGTTGAGCAGGATGTGTTTCAGACTGTTGAGTGGGGATGTGTTTTACTGTGTTGAGTGGGCTGTGTTTCGGACTGTTGAGTGGGGTGTGTTTCGGACTGTTGAGTGGGGATGTGTTTTACTGTGTTGAGCGGGATGTGTTTCAGACTGTTGAGTGGGATGTATTTCGGACTGTTAAGTGGGATCTCTTTTCAGACTGTTGAGTGGGTGTGTTTCGGACTGTTGAATGGGGTGTGTTTCGGATTGTTGAGTTGGGGAGTGTTTTGGACTGTTGAGTGGGGTGTGTTTCGGACTGTTGAGTGGGGTGTGTTTCGGACTGTTGAGTGGGCTGAGTTTCGGACTGTTGAGTGAGGATGTGTTTCAGACTGTTGAGTGAGGATGTTTCTCGGACTGTTCAGTGGGGATGTGTTTCGGACTGTTGAGTTGGGGATGTGTTTCAGACTGTTGAGTTGGGGATGTGTTTTGGAGTGTTGAGTGAGATGTGTTTCAGACTGTTCAGTTGGGGATGTGTTTCGGAGTGTTGAGTTGGGATGTGTTTCGGACTGTTGAGTGGGATGTTTTTCGGACTGTTGAGTGGGGATATGTTTCAGACTGTTGAGTGGGGATGTGTTTTACTGTGTTGAGCGGGATGTGTTTCGGACTGCTGAGTGGGATGTGGTTTCAGACTGTCGAGTGGGATGTATTTCGGACTGTTGAGTGGGATCTCTTTTCAGACTGTTGAGTGAGGATGTTTCTCGGACTGTTGAGTGGGGTGTGTTTCGGATTGTTGAGTTGGGGAGTGTTTTGGACTGTTGAGTGGGGTGTGTTTCGGACTGTTGAGTGGGCTGAGTTTCGGACTGTTGAGTGAGGGTGTGTTTCAGACTGTTGAGTGAGGATGTTTTTCGGACTGTTCAGTGGGGATGTGTTTCGGACTGTTGAGTTGGGGATGTGTTTCAGACTGTTGAGTTGGGGATGTGTTTCGGAGTGTTGAGTGGGGATGTGTTTCGGACTGTTGAGTGGGATTTTTTTCGGACTGTTGAGTGGGAGGTGTTTCGGACTGTTGAGTGGGGTCTGATTCGGACTGTTGAGTGGGGATGTGTTTCGGACTGTTCAGTGGGGTGTGTTTCGACTATTGAGTGGGCTGTGTTTTAGACTGTTGAGTGGGATGTGTTTTGGACTGTTCAGTGGTGATATGTTTCGGACTGTTGATTGGGATGCGTTTCGGACTGTTGAGTGGGCTGAGTTTCGGACTGTTGAGTGGGGATGTGTTTTCAGACTGTTGAGTGAGGATGTGTTTCGGACTGTTGAGTGAGGATGTGTTTCGGACTGTTGAGTGAGGATTTTTTCTGGACTGTTGAGTGGGATGTGTTTTGGACTGTGCAGTGGGATATGTTTTCGGACTGTTGAGTGAGGATGTGTTTCGGACTGTTGAGTGAGGATGTGTTTCGGACTGTTGAGTGGGGTGTTTTTTGGTCTGTTCAGTGGTGATATGTTTCGGACTGTTGAGTGGGGTGTGTTTCGGACTGTTGAGTGGGGTGTGTTTCGGACTGTTGAGTGGGATGTGTTTCGGACTGTTGAGTGGGATGTGTTTCGGACTGTTGAGTGGGGTGTGTTTCGGACTGTTGAGTTGGGGATGTGTTTCAGACTGTTGAGTTGGGATGTGTTTCGGACTGTTGAGTTGGGATGTGTTTCGGACTGTTGAGTGAGGATGTGTTTCGGACTATTGAGTGGGATGTTTTTCGGAATGTTGAGTGGGGATGTGTTTCGGACTGTTGAGTGGGATGTGTTTCGGACTGTTGAGTGGGATGTGTTTCGGACTGTTGAGTGGGGATGTGTTTCGGATAGTTCAGTGGGATGTGTTTCGGACTGTTGAGCGGGGATGTGTTTCGGACTGTTGAGTGCGATGTGCTTCGGTCTGTTGAGTGGGATGTGTTTCGGATTGTTCAGTGGGATGAGTTTCGGACTGTTGAGTGGGATGTGTTTCGGTCTGTTGCATGGGAATGTGTTTCGGACTGTTGAGTGGGATAGGTTTCTGACTGTTGAGTGGGATGTGTTTCCGAATGTTGAGTGGTGTGTGTTTCAAGTATTGAGTGGGATGTGTTTCGAATTGTTTACTGGGATGTGTTTCGGACTGTTGAGTGGGATGTGTTTCGGACTGTTGAGTGGGATGTGTTTCGGACTGTTGAGTGGGGATGTGTTTCGGACTGTTGAGTGGGCTGTGTTTCGGAATGTTGAGTGGGGTGTGTTTCGGACTGTTGAGCAGGATGTGTTTCAGACTGTTGAGTGGGGATGTGTTTTCAGACTGTTGAGTGGGATGTGTTTCGGACTGTTGAGTGGGATCTGTTTTCAGACTGTTGAGTGGGTGTGTTTCGGACTGTTGAGTTGGGGAGTTTTTCGGACTGTTGAGTGGGATGTGTTTTCAGACTGTTCAGTGGGGATGTGTTTCGGACTGTTGAGTGGGGATGTGTTTCGGACTGTTGAGTGGGGATGTGTTTCGGACTGTTGAGTGGGCTGAGTTTCGGACTGTTGAGTGAGGATGTGTTTCGGATTGTTCAGTGGGGATGTGTTTCGGACTGTTGAGTGGGATAGGTTTCTGACTGTTGAGTGGGATGTGTTTCCGAATGTTGAGTGGTGTGTGTTTCAAGTATTGAGTGGGATGTGTTTCGGACTGTTGAGTGGGATGTGTTTCGGACTGTTGAGTGGGATGTGTTTCGGACTGTTGAGTGGGATGTTTTTTGGACTGTTGAGTGGGGATGTGTTTCGTACTGTAGAGTGGGCTGTGTTTCGGAATGTTGAGTGGGGTGTGTTTCGGACTGTTGAGCAGGATGTGTTTCAGACTGTTGAGTGGGGATGTGTTTTCAGACTGTTGAGTGGGATGTGTTTCGGACTGTTGAGTGGGATCTGTTTTCAGACTGTTGAGTGGGTGTGTTTCGGACTGTTGAGTGGGATGTGTTTCGGACTGTTGAGTGGGATGTGTTTTCAGACTGTTGAGTGGGTGTGTTTCGGACTGTTGAGTGGGGATGTGTTTCGGACTGTTGAGTTGGGGAGTGTTTCGGACTGTTGAGTGGGCTGAGTTTCGGACTGTTGAGTGAGGATGTGTTTCGGATTGTTCAGTGGGGATGTGTTTCGGACTGTTGAGTGAGGATGTTTTTCGGACTGTTGAGTGGGGATGTGTTTCAGACTGTTCAGTGGGGGTGTGTTTCGGACTGTTGAGCGGGTGTGTTTCGGACTGTTGTGTGGGGATGTGTTTCGGACTGTTGAGTTGGGGAGTGTTTCGGAGTGTTGAGTTGGGATGTGTTTCGGACTGTTGAGTGTGGCTGAGTTTCGGACTGTTGAGTGAGGATGTGTTTCGGACTGTTGAGTGGGATGTGTTTCGGACTGTTGAGTTGGGATGTGTTTCGGACTGTTGAGTGAGGATGTGTTTCGGACTGTTGAGCAGGATGTGTTTCAGACTGTTGAGTGGGAATGTGTTTTACTGTGTTGAGCGGGATGTGTTTCGGACTGCTGAGTGGGATGTGTTTCGGACTGTTGAGCAGGATGTGTTTCAGACTGTTGAGTGGGATGTGTTTCGGACTGTTGAGTGGGGATGTTTTTCGGACTGTTGAGTGGGGATGTGTTTCGGACTGTTCAGTGGGGGTGTGTTTCGGACTGTTGAGCGGGTGTGTTTCGGACTGTTGTGTGGGGATGTGTTTCGGACTGTTGAGTTGGGGAGTGTTTCGGAGTGTTGAGTTGGGATGTGTTTCGGACTGTTGAGTGTGGCTGAGTTTCGGACTGTTGAGTGAGGATGTGTTTCGGACTGTTGAGTGAGGATGTGTTTCGGACTGTTGAGCAGGATGTGTTTCAGACTGTTGAGTGGGGATGTGTTTTACTGTGTTGAGCGGGATGTGTTTCGGACTGCTGAGTGGGATGTGTTTCGGACTGTTGAGCAGGATGTGTTTCAGACTGTTGAGTGGGATGTGTTTCGGACTGTTGAGTGGGATGTTTTTCGGACTGCTGAGTGGGATCTGTTTTCAGACTGTTCAGTGGGTGTGTTTCGGACTGTTGAGTTGGGGAGTGTTTCGGACTGTTGAGTGGGATGTGTTTCGGACTGTTGAGTGGGATCTGTTCTCAGACTGTTGAGTGGGTGTGTTTCGGACTGTTGAGCTGGGGAGTGTTTCGGACTGTTGAGTGGGATGTGTTTTCAGACTGTTGAGTGGGTGTGTTTCGGACTGTTGAGTGGGGATGTGTTTCGGACTGTTGTGTTGGGGACTGTTTCGGACTGTTGAGTGGGCTGAGTTTCGGACTGTTGAGTGAGGATGTGTTTCGGATTGTTCAGTGGGGATGTGTTTCGGACTGTTGAGTGAGGATGTTTTTCGGACTGTTGAGTGGGGATGTGTTTCGGACTGTTCAGTGGGGGTGTGTTTCGGACTGTTGAGCGGGAGTGTTTCGGACTGTTGAGTGTGGCTGAGTTTCGGACTGTTGAGTGAGGATGTGTTTCGGACTGTTGAGTGGCATGTGTTTCGGACTGTTGAGTGGGATGTGTTTCGGACTGTGCAGTGGGATGTGTTTTCGGACTGTTGAGTGAGAATGTGTTTCGGACTGTTGAGTGGGGATGTGTTTCGGACTGTTGAGTGGGGTGTTTTTTGGACTGTTAAGTGGTGATATGTTTCGGACTGTTGATTGGGATGCGTTTCGGACTGTTGAGTGGGCTGAGTTTCGGACTGTTGAGTGGGGATGTGTTTTCAGACTGTTGAGTGAGGATGTGTTTCGGACTGTTGAGTGAGGATGTGTTTCGGACTGTTGAGTGAGGATTTTTTCCGGACTGTTGAGTGGGATGTGTTTTGGACTGTGCAGTGGGATATGTTTTCGGACTGTTGAGTGAGGATGTGTTTCGGACTGTTGAGTGAGGATGTGTTTCGGACTGTTGAGTGGGGTGTTTTTTGGTCTGTTCAGTGGTGATATGTTTCGGACTGTTGAGTGGGGTGTGCTTCGGACTGTTGAGTGGGGTGTGTTTCGGACTGTTGATTGGGATGTGTATCGGACTGTTGAGTGGGATGTTTTTCGGACTGTTGAGTGGGGTGTGTTTCGGACTGTTCAGTGGGGATGTGTTTCGGACTGTTGAGTTGGGGATGTGTTTCAGACTGTTGAGTTGGGGATGTGTTTCGGAGTGTTGAGTTGGGATGTGTTTCGGACTGTTGAGTGAGGATGTGTTTCGGACTGTTGAGTGGGATGTTTTTCGGAATGTTGAGTGGGGATGTGTTTCGGACTGTTGAGCTGGATGTGTTTCAGACTGTTGAGTGGGATGTGTTTCGGACTGTTCAGTGGGGTGTGTTTCGGATAGTTCAGTGGGATGTGTTTCGGACTGTTGAGCGGGGATGTGTTTCGGACTGTTGAGTGCGATGTGCTTCGGTCTGTTGAGTGGGATGTGTTTCGGATTGTTCAGTGGGATGAGTTTCGGACTGTTGAGTGGGATGTGTTTCGGTCTGTTGCATGGGAATGTGTTTCGGACTGTTGAGTGGGATAGGTTTCTGACTGTTGAGTGGGATGTGTTTCGGACTGTTGAGTGGGATGTTTTTCGGACTGTTGAGTGTGGTGTGTTTCGGACTGTTGAGTGGGATGTGTTTCGGACTGTTGAGTGGGATGTGTTTCGGACTGTTGAGTGGGATGTTTTTTGGACTGTTGAGTGGGGATGTGTTTCGTACTGTTGAGTGGGCTGTGTTTCGGACTGTTGAGTGGGGTGTGTTTCAGACTGTTTAGCAGGATGTGTTTCAGACTGTTGAGTGGGGATGTGTTTTCAGACTGTTGAGTGGGATGTGTTTCGGACTGTTGAGTGGGATGTGTTTTCAGACTGTTGAGTGGGTGTGTTTCGGACTGTTGAGTTGGGGATGTGTTTCGGACTGTTGAGTGGGATGTGTTTCGGACTGTTGAGTGGGATGTGTTTCGGACTGTTGAGTGGGGATGTGTTTCGGACTGTTGAGTTGGGGATGTGTTTCGGACTGTTGAGTGGGCTGAGTTTCGGACTGTTGAGTGAGGATGTGTTTCGGACTGTTGAGTGGGGATGTGTTTCGGACTGTTGAGTGGGATAGGTTTCTGACTGTTGAGTGGGATGTGTTTCCGAATGTTGAGTGGTGTGTGTTTCAAGTATTGAGTGGGATGTGTTTCGAATTGTTTACTGGGATGTGTTTCGGACTGTTGAGTGGGATGTGTTTCGGACTGTTGAGTGGGATGTTTTTTGGACTGTTGAGTGGGGATGTGTTTCGTACTGTAGAGTGGGCTGTGTTTCGGAATGTTGAGTGGGGTGTGTTTCGGACTGTTGAGCAGGATGTGTTTCAGACTGTTGAGTGGGGATGTGTTTTCAGACTGTTGAGTGGGATGTGTTTCGGACTGTTGAGTGGGATCTGTTTTCAGACTGTTGAGTGGGTGTGTTTCGGACTGTTGAGTTGGGGAGTGTTTCGGACTGTTGAGTGGGATGTGTTTTCAGACTGTTGAGTGGGTGTGTTTCGGACTGTTGAGTGGGGATGTGTTTCGGACTGTTGAGTTGGGGAGTGTTTCGGACTGTTGAGTGGGCTGAGTTTCGGACTGTTGAGTGAGGATGTGTTTCGGATTGTTCAGTGGGGATGTGTTTCGGACTGTTGAGTGAGGATGTTTTTCGGACTGTTGAGTGGGGATGTGTTTCAGACTGTTCAGTGGGGGTGTGTTTCGGACTGTTGAGCGGGTGTGTTTCGGACTGTTGTGTGGGGATGTGTTTCGGACTGTTGAGTTGGGGAGTGTTTCGGAGTGTTGAGTTGGGATGTGTTTCGGACTGTTGAGTGTGGCTGAGTTTCGGACTGTTGAGTGAGGATGTGTTTCGGACTGTTGAGTGGGATGTGTTTCGGACTGTGCAGTGGGATGTGTTTTCGGACTGTTGAGTGAGGATGTGTTTCGGACTGTTGAGCAGGATGTGTTTCAGACTGTTGAGTGGGGATGTGTTTTACTGTGTTGAGCGGGATGTGTTTCGGACTGCTGAGTGGGATGTTTTTCGGACTGTTGAGCAGGATGTGTTTCAGACTGTTGAGTGGGATGTGTTTCGGACTGTTGAGTGGGATGTTTTTCGGACTGCTGAGTGGGATCTGTTTTCAGACTGTTGAGTGGGTGTGTTTCGGACTGTTGAGCGGGTGTGTTTCGGACTGTTGTGTGGGGATGTGTTTCGGACTGTTCAGTGGTGTGTGTTTCGGACTGTTGAGTGGGCTGTGTTGCGGACTGTTGAGTGAGGATGTGTTTCGGACTGTTGAGTGGGATGTGTTTTGGACTGTTGAGTGGGATGTGTTTTGGACTGTTGAGTGGGATGTGTTTCGGACTGTTGAGTTGGGGAGTGTTTCGGACTGTTGAGTGGGCTGAGTTTCGGACTGTTGAGTGGGGATGTGTTTCAGACTGTTGAGTGGGATGTGTTTCGGACTGTTGAGTTGGGGACTGTTTCGGAGTGTTGAGTTGGGATGTGTTTCGGACTGTTGAGTGGGGTGTGTTTCGGACTGTTGAGTGGGGATGTGTTTACGGACTGTTGAGTGGGATGTGTTTCGGACTGTTGAGTTGGGGAGTGTTTCGGACTGTTGAGTGGGCTGAGTTGCGGACTGTTGAGTGAGGATTTTTTCCGGACTGTTGAGTGGGATGTGTTTTGGACTGTGCAGTGGGATATGTTTTCGGACTGTTGAGTGAGGATGTGTTTCGGACTGTTGAGTGAGGATGTGTTTCGGACTGTTGAGTGGGGTGTTTTTTGGACTGTTCAGTGGTGATATGTTTCGGACTGTTGAGTGGGGTGTGTTTCGGACTGTTGAGTGGGGTGTGTTTCGGACTGTTGAGTGGGATGTGTTTCGGACTGTTGAGTGGGCTGAGTTTCGGACTGTTCAGTGAGGATGTGTTTCGGACTGTTCAGTGGGGATGTGTTTCGGACTGTTGAGTTGGGGATGTGTTTCAGACTGTTGAGTTGGGGATGTGTTTCGGAGTGTTGAGTTGGGATGTGTTTCGGACTGTTGAGTGAGGATGTGTTTCGGACTGTTGAGTGGGATGTTTTTCGGAATGTTGAGTGGGGATGTGTTTCGGACTGTTGAGCTGGATGTGTTTCAGACTGTTGAGTGGGATGTGTTTCGGACTGTTCAGTGGGGTGTGTTTCGGACTGTTCAGCAGGATGTGTTTCAGACTGTTGAGTGGGGATGTGTTTTACTGTGTTGAGCGGGATGTGTTTCGGACTGCTGAGTGGGATGTGTTTTCAAACTGTTGAGTGAGGATGTGTTTCGGACTGTTCAGTGGGATGTGTTTCGGACTGTTGAGTGGGATGTTTTTCGGACTGCTCAGTGGGGATGTGTTTCGGACTGTTGAGTGGGGATGTGTTTCGGACTGTTGAGTGGGGATGTTTTACGGACTGTTGAGTTGGGGAGTGTTTCGCACTGTTGAGTGGGATGTGTTTCGGACTGTTGAGTTGGGGATGTGTTTCGGACTGTTGAGTTGGGGATGTGTTTCGGACTGTTGAGTTGGGGAGTGTTTCGGACTGTTCAGTGGTGTGTGTTTCGGACTGTTGAGTGGGCTGAGTTTCGGACTGTTGAGTGAGGATGTGTTTCGGACTGTTGAGTGGGATGTGTTTTGGACTGTTGAGTGGGATGTGTTTTGGACTGTTGAGTGGGATGTGTTTCGGACTCTTGAGTTGGGGAGTGTTTTGCACTGTTGAGTGGGATGTGTTTCAGACTGTTGAGTGGGATGTGTTTCGGACTGTTGAGTGGGATGTGTTTCGGACTGTTGAGTTGGGGAGTGTTTCGGAGTGTTGAGTTGGGATGTGTTTCGGACTGTTGAGTGGGGTGTGTTTCGGACTGTTGAGTGGGGATGTGTTTCGGACTGTTGAGTGGGATGTGTTTTGGACTGTTGAATGGGATGTGTTTTGGACTGTTCAGTGGGGTGTGTTTCGGACAGTTGAGTGGGTTGTGTTTCGGACTGTTGAGTGGAGGAGTGTTCGGACTGTTGAGTGGGATGTGTTTCGGACTGTTGAGTGGGATGTGTTTTGGACTGTTGAGTGGAGGAGTGTTCGGACTGTTGAGTGGGATGTGTTTCGGACTGTTGAGTGGGATGTTTTTCGGACTGTTGGGTTGGATGTGTTTTGGACTGTTGAGTGGGGATGTGTTTCATACAGTTGAGTGGGCTGAGTTTCGGACTGTTGAGTGGGATGTGTTTTGGACTGTTGAGTGGGATGTGTTTCGGACTGTTGAGTTGGGGAGTGTTTTGCACTGTTGAGTGGTATGTGTTTCGGACTGTTGAGTGGGATGTGTTTCGGACTGTTGAGCTGGGGAGTGTTTCGGAGTGTTGAGTTGGGATGTGTTTCGGACTGTTGAGTGTGGTGTGTTTCGGACTGTTGAGTGGGGATGTGTTTCGGACTGTTGAGTGGGGATGTGTTTTGGACTGTTGAGTGCGATGTTTTTCGGACTGTTGAGTGGGATGTGTTTCGGATTGTTCAGTGGGATGAGTTTCAGACTGGTGAGTGGGATGTTTTTCGGACTGTTGAGTGGGGATGTGTTTCGTACTGTAGAGTGGGCTGTGTTTCGGACTGTTGAGTGGGGTGTGTTTCAGACTGTTTAGCAGGATGTGTTTCAGACTGTTGAGTGGGGATGTGTTTTACTGTGTTGAGTGGGCTGTGTTTCCGACTGTTGAGTGGGGTGTGTTTCGGACTGTTGAGTGGGATGTGTTTTACTGTGTTGAGCGGGATGTGTTTCAGACTGTTGAGTGGGATGTATTTCGGACTGTTAAGTGGGATCTCTTTTCAGACTGTTGAGTGGGTGTGTTTCGGACTGTTGAATGGGGTGTGTTTCGGATTGTTGAGTTGGGGAGTGTTTTGGACTGTTGAGTGGGGTGTGTTTCGGACTGTTGAGTTGGGGATGTGTTTCGGACTGTTGAGTTGGGCTGTGTTTCGGACTGTTGAGTGAGGATGTGTTTCGGACTGTTGAGTGAGGATGTGTTTCGGACTGTTGTGTGTGGATGTGTTTCGGACTGTTGAGTGGGGATGTGTTTCGGACTGTTGAGTTGGGGATGTGTTTTGGAGTGTTGAGTGGGATGTGTTTCAGACTGTTCAGTTGGGGATGTGTTTCGGAGTGTTGAGTTGGGATGTGTTTCGGACTGTTGAGTGGGATGTGTTTCGGACTGTTGAGTGGGGATGTGTTTCGGACTGTTGAGTGGGGATGTGTTTTACTGTGTTGAGTGGGATGTGTTTCGGACTGTTGAGTGGGATGTGTTTCGGACTGTTGAGTGGGATGTGTTTCGGACTGTTGAGTGGGATCTCTTTTCAGACTGTTGAGTGAGGATGTTTCTCGGACTGTTGAGTGGGGTGTGTTTCGGATTGTTGAGTTGGGGAGTGTTTTGGACTGTTGAGTGGTGTGTGTTTCGGACTGTTGAGTGGGCTGAGTTTCGGACTGTTGAGTGAGGGTGTGTTTCAGACTGTTGAGTTGGGATGTGTTTCGGACTGTTGAGTGGGGATGTGTTTCGGACTGTTGAGTGAGGATGTGTTTCGGACTGTTGAGTGTGGATGTGTTTCGGACTGTTGAGTGGGGATGTGTTTCGGACTGTTGAGTGGGATGTGTTTCGGACTGTTGAGTGGGATGTGTTTCGGACTGTTGAGTGGGGTGTGTTTCGGACTGTTGAGTGGGGATGTGTTTCGGACTGTTCAGTGGGGTGTGTTTCGACTATTGAGTGGGCTGTGTTTTAGACTGTTGAGTGGGATGTGTTTTGGACTGTTCAGTGGGGTGTGTTTCGAATATTGAGTGGGGGTGTGTTTCCGACTGTTGAGTGGGGTGTGTTTCGGACTGTTGAGTGGGATGTTTTTCGGACTGTTGAGTGGGATCTCTTTTCAGACTGTTGAGTGGGTGTGTTTCGGACTGTTGAATGGGGTGTGTTTCGGATTGTAGAGTTGGGGAGTGTTTTGGACTGTTGAGTGGGGTGTGTTTCGGACTGTTGAGTGGGATGTGTTTCGGACTGTTGAGTGGGCTGAGTTTCGGACTGTTGAGTGAGGATGTGTTTCGGACTGTTGAGTGAGGATGTGTTTCGGACTGTTGAGTGGGGATGTGTTTCGGACTGTTGAGTGGGGATGTGTTTCGGACTGTTGAGTTGGGGATGTGTTTTGGAGTGTTGAGTGGGATGTGTTTCAGACTGTTGAGTTGGGGATGTGTTTCGGAGTGTTGAGTTGGGATGTGTTTCGGACTGTTGAGTGGGATGTGTTTCGGACTGTTGAGTGGGATGTTTTTCGGACTGTTGAGTGGGGATGTGTTTCAGACTGTTGAGTGGGGATGTGTTTTACTGTGTTGAGTGGGCTGTGTTTCCGACTGTTGAGTGGGGTGTGTTTCGGACTGTTGAGTGGGGATGTGTCTCGGACTGTTGAGTGGGATGTGTTTCGGACTGTTGAGTGGGATGTGTTTCGGACTGTTGAGTGGAGGTGTGTTTCGGACTGTTGAGTAGGATGTGATTTGGACTGTTGAGTGGGGTGTGTTTCGGACTGTTGAGTGGGATGTGATTTGGACTGTTGAGTGGGATGTGTTTCGGACTGCTGAGTCGGGTGTGTTTCGGACTGTTGAGTGGGGATGTGTTTCGGATAGTTCAGTGGGATGTGTTTCGGACTGTTGAGCGGGGATGTGTTTCGGACTGTTGAGTGCGATGTGCTTCGGTCTGTTGAGTGGGATGTGTTTCGGATTGTTCAGTGGGATGAGTTTCGGACTGTTGAGTGGGCTGAGTTGCGGACTGTTGAGTGAGGATGTGTTTCGGACTGTTGAGTGGGATGTGTTTTGGACTGTTGAGTGGGATGTGTTTCGGACTGTTGAGTGGGATGTGTTTTGGACTGTTGAGTGGGGATGTGTTTCAGACTGTTGAGTGGGATTTGTTTCGGACTGTTGAGTTGGGGACTGTTTCGGAGTGTTGAGTTGGGATGTGTTTCGGACTGTTGAGTGGGATGTGTTTCGGACTGTTGAGTGGGGATGTGTTTCGGACTGTTGAGTGGGATGTGTTTCGGACTGTTGAGTTGGGGAGTGTTTCGGACTGTTGAGTGGGCTGAGTTGCGGACTGTTGAGTGAGGATTTTTTCCGGACTGTTGAGTGGGATGTGTTTTGGACTGTGCAGTGGGATATGTTTTCGGACTGTTGAGTGAGGATGTGTTTCGGACTGTTGAGTGAGGATGTGTTTCGGACTGTTGAGTGGGGTGTGCTTCGGACTGTTGAGTGGGATGTGTTTCGGACTGTTGAGTGGGGTGTGTTTCGGACTGTTGAGTGGGGATGTGTTTCGGACTGTTGAGTGGGATGTGTTTCGGACTGTTGAGTGGGATGTTTTTCGGACTGTTGAGTGGGGATGTGTTTCGGACTGTTCAGTGGGGATGTGTTTCGGACTGTTGAGTTGGGGATGTGTTTCAGACTCTTGAGTTGGGGATGTGTTTCGGAGTGTTGAGTTGGAATGTGTTTCGGACTGTTGAGTGAGGATGTGTTTCGGACTGTTGAGTGGGATGTTTTTCGGAATGTTGAGTGGGGATGTGTTTCGGACTGTTGAGCTGGATGTGTTTCAGACTGTTGAGTGGGATGTGTTTCGGACTGTTGAGTGGGGTGTGTTTCGGACTGTTGAGCAGGATGTGTTTCAGACTGTTGAGTGGGAATGTGTTTTACTGTGTTGAGCGGGATGTGTTTCGGACTGCTGAGTGGGATGTGTTTTCAAACTGTTGAGTGAGGATGTGTTTCGGACTGTTCAGTGGGATGTGTTTCGGACTGTTGAGTGGGATGTTTTTCGGACTGTTCAGTGGGGATGTGTTTCGGACTGTTGAGTGGGGATGTGTTTCGGACTGTTGAGTGGGGATGTTTTTCGGACTGTTGAGTTGGGGAGTGTTTCGCACTGTTGAGTGGGATGTGTTTCGGACTGTTGAGTTGGGGATGTGTTTCGGACTGTTGAGTTGGGGATGTGTTTCGGACTGTTGAGTTGGGGAGTGTTTCGGACTGTTCAGTGGTGTGTGTTTCGGACTGTTGAGTGGGCTGAGTTTCGGACTGTTGAGTGAGGATGTGTTTCGGACTGTTGAGTGGGATGTGTTTCGGACTGTTGAGTGGGATGTGTTTCGGACTGTTGAGTTGGGGAGTGTTTCGGACTGTTGAGTGGGATGTGTTTCGGACTGTTGAGTGGGATGTGTTTCGGACTGTTGAGTGGGATGTGTTTCGGACTGTTGAGTTGGGGAGTGTTTCGGAGTGTTGAGTTGGGATGTGTTTCGGACTGTTGAGTGGGGTGTGTTTCGGACTGTTGAGTGGGGATGTGTTTTCGGACTGTTGAGTGGGATGTGTTTCGGACTGTTGAGTGGGGATGTGTTTCGGACTGTTGAGTGGGATGTGTTTCGGACTGTTGAGTGGGATGTGTTTCGGACTGTTGAGTGGGGTGTGTTTCGGACTGTTGAGTGGGATGTGTTTCGGACTGTTGAGTGGGGATGTGTTTCGGACTGTTGAGTGGGATGTGTTTCGGACTGTTGAGTGGGATGTGTTTCGGACTGTTGAGTGGGAATGTGTTTCGGACTGTTGAGTGGGGATGTGTTTCGGACTGTTGAGTGGGATGTTTTTCGGACTGTTGGGTTGGATGTGTTTTGGACTGTTGAGTGGGGATGTGTTTCAGACAGTTGAGTGGGCTGAGTTTCGGACTGTTGAGTGGGATGTGTTTCGGACTGTTGAGTGGGATGTGTTTCGGACTGTTGAGTGGGATGTGTTTTGGACTGTTGAGTGGGATGTGTTTCGGACTGTTGAGTGGGATGTGTTTCGGACTGTTGAGTTGGGGAGTGTTTCGGAGTGTTGAGTTGGGATGTGTTTCGGACTGTTGAGTGTGGTGTGTTTCGGACTGTTGAGTGGGGATGTGTTTCGGACTGTTGAGTGGGGATGTGTTTTGGACTGTTGAGTGCGATGTGCTTCGGACTGTTGAGTGGGGATGTGTTTCGGACTGTTGAGTGTGGTGTGTTTCGGACTGTTGAGTGGGATGTTTTTCGGACTGTTGAGTGGGGTGTGTTTCGGACTGTTCAGTGGGGATGTGTTTCGGACTGTTGAGTTGGGGATGTGTTTCAGACTGTTGAGTTGGGGATGTGTTTCGGAGTGTTGAGTTGGGATGTGTTTCGGACTGTTGAGTGAGGTGTGTTTCGGACTGTTGAGTGGGATGTTTTTCGGACTGTTGAGTGGGGATGTGTCTCGGACTGTTGAGTGGGATGTGTTTCGGACTGTTGAGTGGGATGTGTTTCGGACTGTTGAGTGGAGGTGTGTTTCGGACTGTTGAGTAGGATGTGTTTCAGACTGTTGAGTGGGGATGTGTTTTACTGTGTTGAGCGGGATGTGTTTCGGACTGTTGAGTGGGATGTGTTTCGGACTGTTGAGTGGGATGTGTTTCTGACTGTTGAGTGGGATGTGTTTCGGACTGTTGAGTGGGATGTTTTTCGTACTGTTGAGTGGGGATGTGTTTCGGACTGTTGAGTGGGGATGTGTTTCGGACTGTTCAGTGGGGATGTTTTTCGGACTGTTGAGTTGGGGAGTGTTTCGCACTGTTGAGTGGGATGTGTTTCGGACTGTTGAGTTGGGGATGTGTTTTGGACTGTTGAGTTGGGGATGTGTTTCGGACTGTTGAGTTGGGGAGTGTTTCGGACTGTTCAGTGGTGTGTGTTTCGGACTGTTGAGTGGGCTGAGTTTCGGACTGTTGAGTGAGGATGTGTTTCGGACTGTTGAGTGGGATGTGTTTTGGACTGTTGAGTGGGATGTGTTTCGGACTCTTGAGTTGGGGAGTGTTTTGCACTGTTGAGTGGGATGTGTTTCAGACTGTTGAGTGGGATGTGTTTCGGACTGTTGAGTGGGGATGTGTTTCGGACTGTTGAGTTGGGGAGTGTTTCGGAGTGTTGAGTTGGGATGTGTTTCGGACTGTTGAGTGGGGTGTGTTTCGGACTGTTGAGTGGGGATGTGTTTACGGACTGTTGAGTGGGATGTGTTTCGGACTGTTGAGTGGGGATGTGTTTCGGACTGTTGAGTGGGATGTGTTTCGGACTGTTGAGTGGGATGTGTTTTGGACTGTTCAGTGGGGTGTGTTTCGGACAGTTGAGTGGGTTGTGTTTCGGACTGTTGAGTGGAGGAGTGTTCGGACTGTTGAGTGGGATGTGTTTCGGACTGTTGAGTGGGATGTGTTTCGGACTGTTGAGTGGAGGAGTGTTTCGGACTGTTGAGTGGGATGTGTTTCGGACTGTTGAGTGGGATGTTTTTCGGACTGTTGGGTTGGATGTGTTTTGGACTGTTGAGTGGGGATGTGTTTCAGACAGTTGAGTGGGCTGAGTTTCGGACTGTTGAGTGGGCTGAGTTTCGGACTGTTGAGTGGGATGTGTTTCGGACTGTTGAGTGAGGATGTGTTTTGGACTGTTGAGTGGGATGTGTTTCGGACTGTTGAGTGGGATGTGTTTCGGACTGTTGAGTTGGGGAGTGTTTCGGAGTGTTGAGTTGGGATGTGTTTCGGACTGTTGAGTGTGGTGTGTTTCGGACTGTTGAGTGGGGATGTGTTTCGGACTGTTGAATGGGGATGTGTTTTGGACTGTTGAGTGCGATGTTTTTCGGACTGTTGAGTGGGATGTGTTTCGGATTGTTCAGTGGGATGAGTTTCAGACTGGTGAGTGGGATGTTTTTCGGACTGTTGAGTGGGGATGTGTTTCGTACTGTAGAGTGGGCTGTGTTTCGGACTGTTGAGTGGGGTGTGTTTCGGACTGTTTAGCAGGATGTGTTTCAGACTGTTGAGTGGGGATGTGTTTTACTGTGTTGAGTGGGCTGTGTTTCCGACTGTTGAGTGGGGTGTGTTTCGGACTGTTGAGTGGGATGTTTTTCGGACTGTTGAGTGGGGATGTGTCTCGGACTGTTGAGTGGGATGTGTTTCGGACTGTTGAGTGGGATGTGTTTTCAGACTGTTGAGTGGGATGTGTTTCGGACTGTTGAGTGGGGATGTGTTTCGGACTGTTGAGTGGGGTGTGTTTCGGACTGTTGAGTGGGATGTTTTTCGGACTGTTGAGTGGGGATGTGTCTCGGACTGTTGAGTGGGATGTGTTTCGGACTGTTGAGTGAAGATGTGTTTCAGACTGTTGAGTGAGGATGTTTCTCGGACTGTTCAGTGGGGATGTGTTTCGGACTGTTGAGTTGGGGATGCGTTTCAGACTGTTGAGTTGGGGATGTGTTTTGGAGTGTTGAATGGGATGTGTTTCAGACTGTTGAGTTGGGGATGTGTTTCGGACTGTTGAGTTGGGTTGTGTTTCGGACTGTTGAGTGGGATGTGTTTCGGACTGTTGAGTGGGATGTGTTTTCGGACTGTTGAGTGGGGATATGTTTCAGACTGTTGAGTGGGGATGTGTTTTACTGTGTTGAGCGGGATGTGTTTCGGACTGCTGAGTGGGATGTGGTTTCAGACTGTTGAGCTGGATGTGTTTCAGACTGTTGAGTGGGATCTCTTTTGAGACTGTTGAGTGGGATGTGTTTCGGACTGTTGAGTGGGATGTGTTTCGGACTGTTGAGTGGGGATGTGTTTCGGACTGTTGAGTGGGGTGTGTTTCGGACTGTTGAGTGGGATGTGTTTCGGACTGTTGAGTGGGATGTGTTTCGGACTGTTGAGTGAGGATGTTTTTCGGACTGTTCAGTGGGGATGTGTTTCGGACTGTTGAGTTGGGGATGTGTTTCGGACTGTTGAGTTGGGGATGTGTTTCGGACTGTTGAGTGGGATGTGTTTCAGACTGTTGAGTTGGGGATATGTTTCGGACTGTTGATTTGGGATGTGTTTCGGACTGTTGAGTGAGGATGTGTTTCGGACTGTTGAGTGAGGATGTGTTTCGGACTGTTGTGTGTGGATGTGTTTCGGACTGTTGAGTGGGGATGTGTTTCGGACTGTTGAGTGGGATGTGTTTCGGACTGTTGAGTGGGATGTGTTTCGGACTGTTGAGTGGGATGTGTTTCGGACTGTTGAGTGGGGATGTGTTTCGGACTGTTGAGTGGGGTGTGTTTCGGACTGTTGAGTGGGCTGTGTTTTAGACTGTTGAGTGGGATGTGTTTTGGACTGTTGAGTGGGGTGTGTTTCGGACTGTTGAGTGGGATGTGTTTCGGACTGTTGAGTGGGGTGTGTTTCGGACTGTTGAGTGGGATGTGTTTCGGACTGTTGAGTGGGATGTGTTTCGGACTGTTGAGTGGGATGTGTTTCGGACTGTTGAGTGGAGGTGTGTTTCGGACTGTTGAGTAGGATGTGATTTGGACTGTTGAGTGAGATGTGTTTCGGACTGCTGAGTCGGGTGTGTTTCGGACTGTTGAGTGGGATGTGTTTTGGACTGTTGAGTGGGATGTGTTTCGGACTGTTGAGTGGGGATGTGTTTCGGACTGTTGAGTGGGATGTTTTTCGGACTGTTGAGTGGGATGTGTTTCGGACTGTTCAGTGGGATGTGTTTCGGACTGTTGAGTGGGCTGTGTTTCGGACTGTTGAGTGAGGATGTGTTTCGGACTGTTGAGTGGGATGTGTTTCGGACTGTTGAGTGGGATGTGTTTCGGACTGTTGAGTGGGATGTGTTTCGGACTGTTGAGGGGGATGTGTTTCGGACTGTTGAGTGGGATGTGTTTCGGACTGTTGAGTGGGGATGTGTTTCGGACTGTTGAGTGGGATGTGTTTCGGACTGTTGAGTTGGGGACTGTTTCGGAGTGTTGAGTTGGGATGTGTTTCGGACTGTTGAGTGGGGTGTGTTTCGGACTGTTGAGTGGGGATGTGTTTCGGACTGTTGAGTGGGATGTGTTTCGGACTGTTGAGTTGGGGAGTGTTTCGGACTGTTGAGTGGGATGAGTTGCGGACTGTTGAGTGAGGATGTGTTTCGGACTGTTGAGTGGGATGTGTTTTGGACTGTTGAGTGGGATGTGTTTCGGACTGTTGAGTGGGATGTGTTTCGGACTGTTGAGTTGGGGAGTGTTTTGCACTGTTGAGTGGGCTGAGTTTCGGACTGTTGAGTGGGGATGTGTTTCGGACTGTTGAGTGGGATGTGTTTCGGACTGTTGAGTTGGGGAGTGTTTCGGACTGTTGAGTTGGGATGTGTTTCGGACTGTTGAGTGGGGTGTGTTTCGGACTGTTGAGTGGGGATGTGTTTCGGACTGTTGAGTGGGATGTGTTTCGGACTGTTGAGTGGGGATGTGTTTCGGACTGTTGAGTGGGATGTGTTTCGGACTGTTGAGTGGGATGTGTTTCGGACTGTTGAGTGGGGGAGTGTTTCGGACTGTTGAGTGGGATGTGTTTCGGACTGTTGAGTGGGATGTGTTTCGGACTGTTGAGTGGGATGTGTTTTGGACTGTTGAGTGGGATGTGTTTCGGACTGTTGAGTGGAGGAGTGTTCGGACTGTTGAGTGGGATGTGTTTCGGACTGTTGAGTGGGATGTTTTTCGGACTGTTGGGTTGGATGTGTTTTGGACTGTTGAGTGGGGATGTGTTTCGGACTGTTGAGTGGGCTGAGTTTCGGACTGTTGAGTGGGGATGTGTTTTCGGACTGTTGAGTGGGGATGTGTTTCGGACTGTTGAGTTGGGGAGTGTTTTGCACTGTTGAGTGGTATGTGTTTCGGACTGTTGAGTGGGATGTGTTTCGGACTGTTGAGCTGGGGAGTGTTTCGGAGTGTTGAGTTGGGATGTGTTTCGGACTGTTGAGTGTGGTGTGTTTCGGACTGTTGAGTGGGGATGTGTTTCGGACTGTTGAATGGGGATGTGTTTTGGACTGTTGAGTGCGATGTTTTTCGGACTGTTGAGTGGGATGTGTTTCGGATTGTTCAGTGGGATGAGTTTCAGACTGGTGAGTGGGATGTTTTTCGGACTGTTGAGTGGGGATGTGTTTCGTACTGTAGAGTGGGCTGTGTTTCGGACTGTTGAGTGGGGTGTGTTTCAGACTGTTTAGCAGGATGTGTTTCAGACTGTTGAGTGGGGATGTGTTTTACTGTGTTGAGTGGGCTGTGTTTCCGACTGTTGAGTGGGGTGTGTTTCGGACTGTTGAGTGGGATGTTTTTCGGACTGTTGAGTGGGGATGTGTCTCGGACTGTTGAGTGGGATGTGTTTCGGACTGTTGAGTGGGGTGTGTTTCGGACTGTTGAGTTGGGGATGTGTTTCGGACTGTTGAGTGGGGATGTGTTTCGGACTGTTGAGTGGGGATGTGTTTCGGACTGTTGAGTGGGATGTGTTTCGGACTGTTGAGTGGGATGTGTTTCGGACTGTTGAGTGGGATGTGTTTCGGACTGTTGAGTGGGGATGTGTTTCGGACTGTTGAGTGGGATGTGTTTCAGACTGTTGAGTTGGGGATGTGTTTTGGAGTGTTGAGTGGGATGTGTTTCAGACTGTTGAGTTGGGGATGTGTTTCGGAGTGTTGAGTTGGGATGTGTTTCGGACTGTTGAGTGAGGATGTGTTTCGGACTGTTGAGTGGGATGTGTTTTCGGACTGTTGAGTGGGGATATGTTTCAGACTGTTGAGTGGGGATGTGTTTTACTGTGTTGAGTGGGATGTGTTTCGGACTGCTGAGTGGGATGTGGTTTCAGACTGTTGAGTGGGATGTATTTCGGACTGTTGAGTGGGATCTCTTTTCAGACTGTTGAGTGAGGATGTGTTCTCGGACTGTTGAGTGGGATGTGTTTCGGACTGTTGAGTTGGGGAGTGTTTTGGACTGTTGAGTGGGGATGTGTTTCAGACTGTTGAGTGGGGTGTGTTTCGGACTGTTGAGTGAGGGTGTGTTTCAGACTGTTGAGTGAGGATGTTTTTCAGACTGTTCAGTGGGGATGTGTTTCGGACTGTTGAGTTGGGGATGTGTTTCAGACTGTTGAGTTGGGGATGTGTTTCGGAGTGTTGAGTGGGATGTGTTTCAGACTGTTGAGTTGGGGATGTGTTTCGTGACTGTTGAGTTGGCATGTGTTTCGGACTGTTGAGTGAGGATGTGTTTCGGACTGTTGAGTGGGATGTGTTTCGGACTGTTGAGTGGGATGTGTTTCGGACTGTTGAGTGGGATGTGTTTCGGACTGTTGAGTGGGATGTGTTTCGGACTGTTGAGTGGGGTGTGTTTCGGACTGTTGAGTGGGATGTGTTTCGGACTGTTGAGTGGGGATGTGTTTCGGACTGTTGAGTGGGGTGTGTTTCGGACTGTTGAGTGGGCTGTGTTTCGGACTGTTGAGTGGGATGTGTTTTGGACTGTTGAGTGGGATGTGTTTCGGACTGTTGAGTGGGATGTGTTTCGGACTGTTGAGTGGGATGTGTTTCGGACTGTTGAGTGGGATGTGTTTCGGACTGTTGAGTGGGGATGTGTTTCGGACTGTTGAGTGGGATGTGTTTCGGACTGTTGAGTGGGATGTGTTTCGGACTGTTGAGTGGGATGTGTTTCGGACTGTTGAGTGGGATGTGTTTTCAGACTGTTGAGTGGGATGTGTTTTGGACTGTTGAGTGGGGTGTGTTTCGGACTGTTGAGTGGGGATGTGTTTTGGACTGTTGTGTGTGGATGTGTTTCGGACTGTTGAGTGGGATGTGTTTCGGACTGTTGAGTGGGGATGTGTTTCGGACTGTCGTGTCTGGATGTGTTTCGGACTGTTGAGTGGGGATGTGTTTCGGACTGTTGAGTGGCATGTGTTTCGGACTGTTGAGTGGGATGTGTTTCGGACTGTTGAGTGGGATGTGTTTTGGACTGTTGTGGGATTGTTTCGGACTGTTGAGTGAGTGGGTTGTGTTTCGGACTGTTGAGTGGGAAAGTGTCGGACTGTTGAGTGGGATGTGTGTTGAGTGGACTGTTGAGTGGGGTGTTTCGATGTTGAGTGTTTTTCGGACTGTTGAGTTGGGTTGGATGTGTTTCGGACTGTTGAGTGGGGATGTGTTTCGGACTGTTGAGTGGGGGATGTGTTTCGGACTGTTGAGTGGGATGTTTTCGGACTGTTGAGTGGGATGTTTTTCGGACTGTTGAGTGGGAGTGTGTGTTTCGGACTGTTGAGTGGGATGTGTTTCGGACTGTTGAGTGGGGGATGTTTTTCGGACTGTTGGGTTGGATGTGTTTTGGACTGTTGAGTGGGGATGTGTTTTCGGACTGAGGAGTGGGGATGTGTTTCGGACTGTTGAGTGGGATGTGTTTCGGACTGTTGAGTGGGGATGTGTTTCGGACTGTTGAGTGGGATGTGTTTCGGACTGTTGAGTGG